>NW_019396116.1:282448-298779 GCF_000591075.1 Eurytemora carolleeae | reverse complement strand
CTTAAAATATAATCGAACAATGAACGTTTTGAAAAAAAACATGCCCATGCAATTTTTTCACAAATGTATTAAGGTACTTAATACCTTAAAATATCAGAAATAAGGATTTTCTATTCGGTTAAATGAAATTGTGTAGATAGATATATTTCTAATATATAAAGTTGTAATCTCTGTTTGTTTGTCCGATCATAACTCAGGGACCAACGTCTTGACCGATTTGCCTCAAATCTTAATTGGGTAACTCGGTAGTACCACGGGAATGTTCTTAATTTTTAAGCTTTTGAGATTCTAAAATGATTGGGTCCACTTTTGTAAGGAAAAAAAGCTAAAATCGCAATATAAGAACAAGTGCGCACAAATGGCCGGCGAAATTTACTATGACTACCCTGGGCAACGCTAGGTTCCCAAAATAGTGTCTAAAACTCAGTTGTTTTATTTTATTCTAGTATGTCTAATCCCAATGATGATACATTTTTTAATTTCGATTTACTATAAACCTTTCCTTGGGTCATACAAGATTACACAACAAAAAATTGGGCCTGATCGGTTCAGGTTCAGGTTCAGGTTCAGGTTCAGCAATTTTTTTGTTAATCATAGATATTAATAAATATTAACCAAAGCCAAGAAATGTATACCTAAAAATTGTAAAAAAAAAGTTTTCAAGTTACAACATGAAATAAGGATTTTTGAAGAAAAAAATCAAAAATCAAAAATTTGTCAAAATTCGTTTCAAATTTCAGAAAAAAAAACATTAAAAAAGATTTAATTAGGAGACAAAAAATCTTTATTCATAACAACCACAAAAGTTTACATAAAGTAAATATTTAAACAATGGTACAAAAAATCCAATTCTATCCCTTTAACGAATAAGCAATTACAAAAATACCAAAGAATAAAATTACTTGATGTGAATCATATCGTTAATTTCTAATAAAAATGTTCTATCTATTTTTGAACCAAAATAATTTTTTACTGACTTACAGCTTTTTAAAAAAGCTACATATATAAATGTTAAATAACGACCAACAAACAAATTGTTCATTCATGTTTTGTGTTTTACAGAAAAAAAACATTTTTACATAAGTTTATTAGAAACTTTAAGACCAAGAACAGAGAGAAAATAAAAAAAACAATTTAGCATTTTTTAGGAGGGGTTGAAATAGGGGTTTGCAGTTTTTCAAAGCAAATGGTTTAGCCTGAAAAGGTTGACCCAGAAACAGGAAAGTGGAATAGTTTTTAATTATAGCATTTAATCATTTGGTTAAGCTGAACTACAATGGCATGCATTCGAACAACATATTTTAAACTTTGATTAAATATTAGGATTAGATACTAAATATACAAACATATTTTTTTCACTTGACCGGGTTTGCACAAAATTTAAAAAAAAATAAGAATTAAGAATTAATATTCAGTCAAATATTGACAAATGAAACCTAAATATTTATTTTTTCCCAACTAAAAATTAATTTTAAGATTTATCACATGGTCAAAAAATGTGAGCCGGCCGGGATATAACAAAATGGTAAACACACATTGTATCTATTTATCCAACTGTCTTGCGGGAATATAATTTGTTTCTGGAATAACGTTTTTTTTTGTTTTTTTTTAAGACTTAAATTCAAGATTTTTAATCCCAAAAGTAGTTAGTGTATAAACATCTTGAATTTAAAGCGAAAACAAACAAAAAAGGTAAAATTATATAAATTTGTGTGATTCAAGTTCGATAAAATCCGCTAAATATAAAGGGAAACCTGCCTTGATAATACAGTGAAACCCTTAATAACGAATACATCGAAAGAATTCATCAAATGTCGTATTCTTCACTTTCTGATAATGGAATATTGTAGATATTTAGTTTTTTAATTAAATGATTATATAGAACTCTTTAAAACTGTTCCCACATATTCATGGCTATTTATTTATTTTCGCAAATACTGAAATTTACGTAATATATTATAAAACTAATTGAAAAATTGTCAAGACGACATTTGATAAATTCTTCCGATGTATTCGTTATTAAGGGTTTCACTGTATAATATATTATGCATGTGCCCTCGAACAAACACACAACTTTTTATACCCAAGACTATGAGATGGTGAGTAAAAAATACGGTATGGAAATTTACTTTAAAATGGATAAAAGAATATTTAAAGTTTGGCATCTTTATGAATCCAAAGAACATTATTCCAAGATTTCTGCTGCAAAACACTAAAATAAGAATTTCATTAAAGGGAGTGACCGGCTATGTTAGGTAGTACTGAGTATGCAGTGTTGTGGAAAACTTCTTTCGGATTCATTTGAGAGATATTAAACTTTTTAAAGATCTGTAAATCCTGAGTTTGAGCGCAAATTCGGCGTTGAAATTAAATTATTATTAAATAACGTCGACAAAAAATGTAAACAAAACTCTACAGTAAACTAATTAGTTGTTTCGGAACCGGTTGAGAAAATAAAAATTAATCTTATCATCGAAAATATGTAATCTTGTTCAATTATTAGTTTCTATTTTCTCATTATTCACAAACATTTTCTGCAGATTTTCTTGAAATATTATTGGAAAGACGACATTTGAAGAGTTTTCAGATATCTGCGAATAAATTCAAAGAAAATAAGAAATTCAGAAAATTTTTCGCCGTCGTTATTAAGTAGTTTAAAATAAACGATTCTGAAAACGTATCCACCCCCAAAGTAGGAGTATTGTCATCGAATTTGCGCTCAATATTACATGAATTGTACTTTAGTTGTACTTGAATTGTACTCGACTTGTACTTGATCAGTAGATGATCAATATATGATAAGTATTTGATTAGTATTTGATTAGCCTTTGATTAGTATTTGATTAGTATTTTATTAGATTTAGATCAGTATTTGATCAATATTTGATTAGTATTTAATTGGTTAATCGATATATTATCCAAGAAATCTAAAAAAACAGAAACCAATTGAAAAAAACCTACTTTAATTTCTTCATCGAGACAAGGTCTGCTGGATGATAACCAGAATCTATAAACCCCTAAAATACAGAAATTCACCAGTAATTTAACCCTATCACGATGGGGGGGAGGAGGGAGTGTTTTCCTCCCCCCTCCCTACTGTGGCTTATTCTAAATAGCTTAAAAACGGATTACACGAGAGCGTTCAAATTTTTCCAACTTCATAATTAAAAACAAATTTTGAAAAAATATTTTTATGCAAAGGGTCATAATTATTCATGAATAAGAAATTGAGTCTTTGCCACAGACTCTGATTTTCTCATCCCTATATCTTTGCAACCCAATGTTGTAGCCCTTAAATATTGCAAATTATGAATTCTGTTAGATCAAATAGTCTAAGCTTGAAATATCAAATGTTTTTAGGATCAGGTTGCAAAGATATACGGATTAGAAAATTTTAGTTGTGGCAAAGACGAAATTCCTTTAAGGGACTGAAAACGTTTAATCTACTTAATCTTAATCTTAAGATTTCAAGGATAAATTTGTGAACTGGGCATGCTTCTCTTTAGATGGAGGGTCAAATAAAATTACGACAGCAGTCCCTTTAATTTCAAATTTGATATCAAGGTCTGTAAATATTTAATCATTTATCAATGTAATAAAACAAGACATTTGTATATATGTTCCGTATAGCCGGCCATATGGCTGAACCGAATGGGCTGATATTTTTTGAGGGAACCCAGGGGTATCCCTGGGGTAAAATAGGCAAAAAAATATAATTTTTCAATTTTTTAAAATCATATTTTTTAATTCCACGGGCAACGCCAGGTACTTCATTTTTTACACTATATAACAAAGAATTTATAATAAATTCTATATTAGATATTGTATTGAACATACGTTTAAAAGATATTATTAGTATTACAATTTTAAGTTGCTGTAAATATATTTTAATTTCGTGTTCTCTTTACAGTAACAAAATTGACTCCCATAAAATTAAAAGTAGATCAATTTTACATGACATGACACTAATAGGCTGAATGTGAACTGATGGCTTCTATATAGTTAAACTCATAGAATCATAATACTTCTTTTAGAAAATAGCTATTAACATGCTGAGATTAAATATAATAGAGATTGCATGTTTATGTAAGGACATAACATGAAGAAATATCTGTCATTTTACAATACACATCAAGAATATAGTATTTTCCTTAATACAGTGGTAATCATAAAGCTTTCAAAAAATTTTTCAATCGAAGGTTAGTTAACTAGAGTTTGATAATGATGTAAATGACATATTCTATAGATTAAGTTTGTAAACCGCATTCATCACATGCCAGGTAGAAAATAAGTTTATGGCTGGTCAAAGTTAAAAAAATGCATAGAAAATTGTGGCTTTTAAATTATTTTATCTAAATCCATTAATTCAAACAGAAAATTCATTTAACTTTTTATGCTCTACTTAAATGCGATCAATAGGAAAAAATTGTTGGTGGATAAAGGCGCGTAAAGTTTAATGTATGTGTACTATTTTGTCTGAAACTTGAGCCTGTTCAAACTCAGGATTAAAAACTGAAGTTTAAACCTCTATTTTTTAAACTTCAAGGACGATTAAACTCCTAAAAATGTTGAAGGGTGACGATTCTTGCACCCTCTCTCTCTTTCTACCATCCCCCGACTTTGGTATCAAACTTTTATTTTGAAAAATCCTTGACCTTAAAGATATTGTAAATTTGTGGGATATTTTGCATAAAAAATCTTTTTTGCTTTTTTATTGTAATCCAAATTTAAAAATGCAAGAGACCTGAATTAATAGTTGAACATCTGGACACATACCATCTCGATTATCCTTAACTATAATCCATTCCATCAGGATATAAGGAACAAACTTACTCTAGCAATTCATTTTTTTAACATAAATTAATGGACAGTTAATGGAGTTGACGGAGTTAAAGGAGTTAAAGGAGTTAAAGGAGTTAAAGGAGCTAAAGAAGTTAAAGGAGTTAAAGGAGTTAAAGGAGTTAAAGGAGTTAAAGGAGTTAAAGGAGTTGACGAAGTTAAAGGAGTTAAAGGGGTTAAAGGAGTTAAATGCGTTAAAGGAGTTAAAGGAGCTAATGGAGTTAAAGGAGTTAAAGGAGTTAAAGGAGTTAATGGAGTTAAAGGAGTTAAAGGAGTTGAAGGAGTTAAAGAAGTTAAAGGAGTTAAAGGAGTTAAAGGAGTTAAAGGAGTTAAAGGAGTTAAAGAAGCTAAAGGAGTTAAAGGAGCTAGTTAAAGGGGTTAAAGGAGTTAAAGGAGTTAAAGGAGTTAAAGGAGCTAAAGAAGTTAAAGGAATTAAAGGAGTTAAAGGAGTTAAAGGAGTTAAAGGAGTTTTAATGTGCATTCCAGGTTAGAAATTACAAGGCATTTCCAATTAAATCTTTGTCTCTGTCTAACTGTTGAAATATCGATTATCTTTTCTCTAAAAATCACCAAATTTCGATTGCGGCTTTTTAAGAATGGTCTTGACGACATCTTTCTAAGTGTTGCTTAAATAATTCAAGTCTTTAAAGGAATTGTGTCTATTCCGCAAAATCTGATTTTTCAATCCCTGTATATTTGCAACCCAATTTCGTGTAGAAATGTAAAACTATGAATTCTGTTAGATCAAATATTGTAAGTTAAAAATATCAAATGTTTAGACACTTTTAGTTTGTGGCAAACACTCAGTTCCTTTGGGGTTATGTGAAATTATGTCGACTGTCCTTTTAATCACCAAAAAATTTAATTAAAAAAATTTAATTCCTTGATTTTTGTCTGTAGGTAGGGAATCAAAGCCTAAAAATTAGCAATATTGTTTTACAATCTAATGTATAATATTTATAGGTTTTTAATTTCTTAAAATTTCCTACATCAATGGTGTGAGTAAAGGATAGTTGTCCATAATTCTCACAATTTTAACTAGAGTCAGAAATTCGTAGGTTTTGGAAATTAGTAATTGTCAACAATTTTGAATATTTTGAATATAAACCACAAATATTATGCAATATTATTAAGATTTACACAAAACAAAAATCTACACAACGTTCTAAGAAATGTTCATATAACAAAATGTTTTGGACCAGCACCAGCATCAAATTCACCATAGAGGAATCATTCGTCAAATTTTGTTGAAAGTGAATTTGATGCCAATGCTCCAACAAATTTTGTTAGATGAAAATTTGAAATTTCTTAGAGTGAATCAAAAGGTTAATAGTCAAGTCTGAATATGAATTTTATAGTCAATACTTCTAACGAGGCATTTTATAATAAATCTTTGCTGATCACTTGACATATCCTGAAAAAACTGTAACTTCAAATCTCGAAATTAAAAAAGTTTTTGTCTTTTTTAAGTCTCATCCTTGTTGGTGATCCTGCAAGTTAAAGTAAAATAAAAATGTTACATTTACCATCTTAGATAAAACCGGATTTTCCATTTTTTAGTCTGACAAGGTTGTTTCAGGAAAGTATTTGAAGATGTTGAAGATGCTTGATTGATTGATGCTATGGTATTGTTAAGTGAATCTTCATTTATACTGGATTCACAACGGTATTCTTTGACTGATCAAGGATGAATGAAATATCCTTTTTTCCCCTTTTTATTTCTCTATAAAAGTGACATCTGCATTTATGCATCAGAGACTGTAGTTTCCAAATACACATGCGAGGAATAGTTCCTCAGTGTTACTAAGATAGAGTTTTAAAGGGACCAGCGTGAATCGGAGATCCTCCTCTTTAGAAAGGGTCCCTTAAAATTGTGTCTATAGTCCCATTAACTTTAGTTCATGATTTACCTTACACTCGTGTCCCTCAATATCTATTTTGACGACCACTGTATCTGTTAGTACAGCATCCATCAGATCTTGGAAATGAACGGATTCAACCCCGTCTCCTACTTGGCTTTTCTATAATATTATCAATATTAACTGTACCCTTCAACCCAGTCTCCTTCTTGGCTTTTCTATAATATCATCAATATTAACTGTGCCCTCCAACCCCGTCTCCTACTTAGTTTTTCTATAATATTATCAATATTAACTGTACCCTTCAACCCAGTCTCCTACGTGGCTTTTCTATAATATCATCAGTATTAACTGTGCCCTCCAACCCCATCTCCTACTTAGTTTTTCTATAATATTATCAATATTAACTGTACCCTTCAACCCGGTCTCCTACGTGGCTTTTCTATAATATCATCAATATTAACTCTACCCTTCAGCCCCGTCTCCTACTTGGTTTTTCTATAATATCATCAATATTAACTCTACCCTCCAACCCTGTCTCCTACTTGGCTTTTCTATAATATCATCAATATTAACTCTACCCTCCAACAGCTTGGAGACCTTAATCTACAAATAGCGAATAGTCAAGGCATCTATAGGTCCGATGTATGCAAGTTAAAAATTGAAAAAATTATGTCAAAAAAATGTAGAAACTGAAATTGTATTTTCCACCCTTTGCCTTACGAAAAAAAAATTAATTAAGTTTTCTTAAACATACTGTTCAGGTAAAATAAATGGGGGTATAGGGTAAAGCATAGAAATTCTAGGCTTTGATTGCTTACAATAATAGTTCTGATGTCCCTGTCTGAAATAATTGAACAAAACCGTGTCCGAGAATAATACACACAACCAGGGTTCATCCCTTTGTACATACTCTCATTTAAGTTCATTGCTCCCAGTCGGATAAATGATGCAAGTAACAAATGCAATCTAAGAATAAAGCCAAACAAAAAGGGTATTGACTCCAGGTATGTCTTCAGTCTTAAATACATAAGGGTGTAGGGGGACAAAGGTATTGAACCTCTTCTCTTATCTAGAGATACCACCTGCCTGCTGCGGGGTGCAAGGATCGATGCTGGAGAAAGGAGTAACGGTACAGAAGGATGGGGTATTGAACCCTCTTTCTTATCTAGAGAACAGCATTTATTTTGCGGGCAGAGAAAGCAGATCGTCGTCGATCTTAGCCCTAGAGCTCCAAAGAGGAGTTTGTTAGCACAAAGCATCTGATTTGGGAGTTAGTTCTTACCCTTCACCGTGACAAGACGTGAGTGTGTGTGTGTGCGCTCGGTCATCTGGCACTAATTATCTATAAGTTCATGTATAGATAGTTCAGTCAACAAATTATACAGGGTGTATAAAATGGCTGGTAGGAAAAATGCAAACCATGAAAAACCTCCAAGGGCTACTAACTCCAAGGAAAATAACAAGTCAGAAAATTACCCAGAAATAGAAATTGCTGCCCTAGATTCTATTCTCAAAAACCTGTCCGATCTAGGAATTGGTTCTGAGACTGATATACAACCTGAAAAATCTATTTTTGGTACAATTCTAAACCATTTAGTTGAAATTGTGGTTATACTGAGCAAGGAGATATCAGAGCTCAAACAACAGAAGCAAGAAGAGAAGGAGATAAAAAACCAGCTTAGAAAATTTGGTTAGGCGGGTCCAAACTACATAGTAAATTGTGATTTTTTTATTTGTATTATCTCGTGCTTTGTAGTTGAATAAAAATATGAATGAATATGATCAGAAGAGTCGATTGGAAATATATTCACCCCTGGTGAATGTCATGTACACTTAAATCAACTCTAGTTGGTCCTACAATAATCGTTTGAATCGTTATAATGTAAATATATTGTATGTGCAACCATGCTTTGTTATTCCACTCAATCTTGGCTTTTTAATACGGAATTCTTTTTAAGTTTACAATATGGTATTTGAATCAAAGTTTAAACAGATCATATAAAGCAAATACGGAATGAATCTAAAATTTATAATAACCCAGTGGTGCCTAGAAATTTTAGGCACGCTCCTATCATAATTTGAATATAATAAAACTTATTAATTTGTAATAGATATAATTGATTTTCTGTTATATCTGTATCATGGGACCAGAGTTTCCACCAATGACCGTGCAGTATTTGATCACGTTGCTTGGTCCACCATATTACGTATATTAGAATTTTAGTATAACCCGGACACAATTTTATATAAATTTCTCGAGACAAGGACATCAGATATAACTATTATTGGTCGCAAGCAACGTCTCAAATTTCTAGCCTTTAGCCCATACCCCCTTTCATTTTACCTGAACATTCTCTTTAAAGGCTAAAAAAATCTTTTCATAAATAAAGTATGATTATTGAGATGACTTTGTTTATCAGTCTACAGTTTTTAGAGAAAGCTTCAGCTTGTTTTGCCCTGTAACACTCAAAAACTCCTAGAAGTAAAAGATATAAATCTTACTGGCTTATGTTTAGCTTCTTCTTCCGTCAGAAAAGTCATTGCTCCTGGAAAAAACGTTGTTCTGTTCACAATAATACCTTTTCTATGACATACACGTAGCACTGAAAATACCAGAGAGACTTTTGAGCAGCTAGAGCAAGCTCCACATTACGCATACAGATTATAGGAGGAAAAACGGGATGGTACACCAAATTATCCTTGTCTATGGAGATTTTATTGGTATGGGCGTAAAATACAATTTAAATTTAGAAAAACAAGATATTTAAGAACACAATGCATATTGTATTATTAAATTTTAACCTTCATTATCAGGATATCGATTCCAAGGATACAGTGTAAACTTTTCTCCACCACTTAAATAGATTAATGAATCATGCGCAATCAGAGAACTTATACATTGAGAACACACATTTAGGACGCACATTGAGAACACACATTGAGAACACACATTGAAAATACACATTGAGGATTCACATTGAGGACACACATGGAGGACACACATTGAGAACACATTAAGAATACACATTGAGGATTCACATTGAGGACACACATGGAGGACACACATTGAGGACACACATTGAGAATACACATTGAGGATTTACATTGAGGACACACATTGAGGACACACATTGAGAACACACATTGAGGACACACATTGAGAACACACATAGAGGACAAACATTGAGGACACACATTGAGGAAACACATTGAGTGAGCAAATTGAGTACACACAAAAGTGAAATACAAATATATATAAATATATATATATATAAATGTATATATATTTATAAACCATGGTATATTGTGTACATATTATGTATATTCACTAGAGTTTATTTAATACTTAATACTGACTCCACCTTTTCAAAGCGAGTGAAAGTAAATCGAATCAAGAAATTGAAAATAAAAAGTTTTGTTTTAATTAATTCTTTACCTTACGCTGTTAGCTATAAACCTAATATTTTCCTCAGTTCCTTGAAGCAAAGTACTTAACCTTTGATCAATCAAATTAAATTTAAATTGTTAAAATCTCGCCTAATTTAAGCTACCCATTTTGGGCGAAAACGTCGATATCGACGTCTAACTTTATGACACCCTGTGCCCTGTCTATGAAAAGTTTTGGTTCCGATAATTTCTCAAATACAATAGGTCAGACTAGTTTAATTAATTTCTTAAATACAATAGGACTAGTTTAATTAATTTCTTAAATACAATAGGTCAGACTAGTTTAATTAATTTCTCAAATACAATAGGTCAGACTAGTTTGATTAATTTCTCAAATACAATAGGTCAGACTAGTTTAACTAAGGTCTGTAAAGGCTTCACTATACTCTTCATCACAAGTCTCTCAGAGCTAACCAAAATGCAAAGGGCAAAAATATTCAGAAAAGTAAAACAGGGTATATTTTTATCTTTTTTTCCAAAATCTTTGATTATTTTGTGTCCATATTTAGTGAATTTTTATTTTAAATTGATATTTGATCATTAGTCAGTATGAGTTAGGATTGCATTGCCATTTGTAAGTCCGTCAATATCGACGTCTTCGGATTTTAAATAAACAAAGTTGTATAACAGAGTTTTTTATTCAATTCTTGGAAACGTCTTGCTACTTGTTCGATTCCCCGCCTAATCATACGCCCCCCTTGCTCTCAATATCTCCCAAGTGCCCCTTCAAAAGGCCAACCTCCCACAACTTTTTTTGTTGTATTGTAAAACGAGTTCAATAAAGAATTATCTTCCTTTTTTGTCCCTTAGAAACTAATTAAAAATAATATGGGATTTATTTGTACAGGTCTCAGGGGATACAGAAACGTGTTTTCAGAAATTTTACCTTAAAATTTTTGTTTTTGTTTTATAAAACAAAATGTAAAAGAAAAAAGGGAAAACATTTTAATGTCCTTTACATATTGGGTCAAATATAGATTATAGTGTTTAAAATTTTAGCCAATTCTGAGGAACAAAATTTCTCTCGTCTTTAATGGGACTTTTAAATGCAGGTTTATTATATTTTTTATCATTTCTTTTTGTTGGGCTAAAGGTATAATGGCACAAAAGGAGAAGGAGAATTTATGGAACATTTACGAATTCCAGAAAATAAGTGTGGTGTGTAAATAAAACTACTTTGTTTTTTCCTTAAAAAACAAAGTAATTTTATTTTGTTTTTATATCTTGTAAAGGATTTGAGTCTTTGCCACAAACTCTGATTTTCTAATTCCTATAGCTTTGCAATCCATTCTTGGAAGACCTTGGATATAATAATCTACGTTTAATCCAAAGTTTACACCATTAGGTTGCAAACATATTGGGATAAGAAAATTTTAGTATGTGGTAAAGACTGAAATACTTTACAGAAGATATTTATTTGGTAATAGCTCATTATTGATTAACTTATTATTACTTCAATTGGATTCACTTTCAATATTCTCATGAGTCATGCGTATGTTTGGTGTGTAGTGTGTTTTAAAAGCAATGTATTGTAAACAAATATTAGCTTTCTCAGTCTGTTTTTTGAAAGAAAATCGATAAGGAGTTTGTTAGAAAAAGGGTATTTTGACAAGTTTATATTCTTCGGCGCTCAACTTTTAAACGAACGGAACTTATTCGAATCCAACAGGGAAAAAGTTTTATATATTTTTAAAAGATGCAGTGATGCAGTTATGAACCTTTGTATCAATTTTCAATACAAGGTAGATTTATAAGTTTTTATGTAAGAACTTGAAACATATCCTTGTGATTTATGATGAATTTTGACCAATGCAGTTTTCAAAATTTCAAGTAAAAATTATGATTTTTGGCGACGACCTCTGGAAAGTAAAAATCAATATTACTTAAATATAAAAGCAGCAAATAAAGTTAGTAACTGAATTACGAGCGTCTCTGTATAGAAACAAGAATATGTCCGTCATCCTTAGTCAAATCTTTAAATAGAACTGTTAGAATACAATAATATAAAGGTTGGGTTTGGGTTTTTCCTATTTATGTAATCTTCTAGTGGTATTTTAACGGATTTGGAAAAGAAACAAACAATGGTTACAGCTGCAAGAATCCATATATGTAAGAAGTCTCATACTTCACTCTGTATTATCTTAAATTATTTGATTTAATTCCTTTGATACGCTAAATTCGTCTGCAAAGGATCAACTGCTATAACCCTAAAAAAGACTTTATGAAAACCACATTAATGATGAAAGAATTAAAAAAAACAGAAACGACTATAATCTAAATATAAAGGTATATAAATGCAAGGTGTTGCTAAAGCTTTATATATCATTTTGATATGCATAGAAATAAAATATTCTATAGCCTGAACACATTGATATTTTAATTTACAATTAAACATACACTTTAAGCAGTGTGTTTAGGTTTCTGCGTTTGAATAATTTTTAACAATTTATCTATACATATAATATTTGACTTGTCTGTTTGTCTGTCTGTATCCAATAAACGTCAAAACGTTTGAACCGATAAAGCCAAAAAATTGTGTTATGGTTAATCATTTGACTCCATGCAGGGATTGTTTATGGACCGTCAAAAATGAAACTTTTTGCCCAGAAAAAAAAACTTGACATTTATCATTTTTAGAAAAGCGCTAATTTAAGCAAAAAAAATATGCAAAAATTTGAGAACGTGGGGCGCAAAGTTTACTAAAAGCCTAGTATTGCTGTAGAAAGATGCAATATAATTTTTTAATGAGAAATTATATTATAAGCACAATGTACATAATTGTACATGAGTGTATATGATAAATTATATGCAATAAATGTATTTACAAATCATTTATAATAAATTAGCTTTGTTCTACAATGTTTGCTATAGTCCAATGTATGTATGTGTGTGGTTTATAAACTTTTAATTTAAATGATTAGTAAGTTACATATTTAAAATATAACGGTAGGATAAAATTATATTAAAGATTTTAATCTTTTTTAGTTTAGCAATGAATTTGTTATAAAAATAAGATATATTTACAGGAGACTCCTTCAAACTCTTGAATCACTAGAATAAAAAAACGAAAGCGAATAATTCACCTGCACTGGAAACCGTAGAAATGAGCTGGAAACTCTAGTATTGTAAATATTGAGATCAATGTTTGATCTTTTTGTTAATTTACAGATTAATTAATTCTTTATTAGATTTCTAGAAAAGTGTCTAAGATTCAACCAATCAGCGTGTCGAATTTGCAAAAACCAAACAGCCAATCAAAAGCCAGGAAATTTTCCGCGCAATCAATGAACTCTCATTTGTCGGAACCCGGCATGAGAAATCCAAAAGAGAATATTAAGCAGAAAATCAATCGCTTAGTGGATATTGAGATTAAGAGAACGGGTTTAAGTGTATCCAATTAAGACAAGAGTTTCCAGGTATGTTTGCGTACACAGAATGTGATGCGTGTTAGCTGTGTCTTAGAATTATTAGAATCTTTCCATTAGGATCGGTTTATGGAATTTTCCGTTAGACCTTTTTAGAAATATTTTTTTCCTTACTTGTATGCAACATTTTTTTTGGGTCATGGTTTTGGAACATATCATGGTTTTGGAACATAACATGGTTTTGGAACATATCATGGTTTTGGAACATATCATTGCTTTGGAACATTTATTTGATTTCAAATTAGTGTAAATAGTCAAGCGGGATGCAACACTATTTCGTATCAAAACGAAAATTGAAAAAAAGGTAAAATTTAAGAAAAAAATAATTAAAAATATCTTTACTTTTATTTTAAAAGTGGGGTTGTGCCCAAAACGCGGCAATGATTCCAAATCGGTTCGAAAATGGAAAACCTGGAATTGTCTTGAAACAGGTCGAAGTTTTTGAATTAAAAGATCTCCTGTAACAATTTTAATTTTGGAAAATAATTTGACAACTTGCTCGTCATGCTTATGGAATTTTGGTTATGGTTTTTATTATCTAATTTACTCTCAATATGGGCCTGGACCTTAACATCAAATCTTTCAATTTGTGCTAGCAAACACTAGTGTCAGAAATGGGCCATGACCCTAATTTGGAACTAACGTCCCCTGAAATACTTCACCAAAAAAATATTTTGATTGTTGTACAAAAAAATGTGTTACAATACCGTTAAAAAGGACTGTTAATCAATTAAATATCAATGTTTATAATTTTGAAAACTGAAGATTTTCAATTGTGGTTTCTCTACAAAAGCATTTTACTGCAGTTACACCTATTATACCCTTTGAAATTCAGAAAAACGACAATGTCTTCCACATTATTGATCTGATAAAGTTTTCAAGGGTACCGTTGTGAATCGGACATTGCCATCTTTGGATAAAGGATCACTATTTTGCATTATCTGATGAGTTTGTAATGTCAATTGTTAACCAATCATTGAATATAAGATGTACTTTGATTCTATAAGCGGCCTTCAAGTTTAAACATAACATTGACAAAGGATGGCTGCAAAGTGCATACAAATCGATTTTGCAATTCCATTTATTCATGAATAAGAACTATCAAAAAGTTTAATTTAAAAAATTTTAGATTGAAAAATTAAAAAGTTTAATAATTGAATCACCAATATTACATTTACAAACTGGAGTTGGTTCAGTGGGGAGAATTGGGCGGAATAAAATAAGGACCATAAAACTAGAAAATAAGGACCATAAAACTAGAAAATAGGGACCATAAAACTAGAAAATAGGGACCATAAAACTAAAAAATAAAGACCATAAAACTAGAAAATGCGCAAAATTTACCAAGAAAAGTTGCTTCCGGGTAAATACTCAGGAGTTTTAGAATAAGATCAATCTCAGGTTTCTCCCAGGCCCCTGAATATTATTATCGACGACCAAACATCTTCATATCTTTTATATCAATCGGGGCTGTCAACGTTGTTTTAAATGACCCTTTATTTTGAGAAGAACATGGCTCTGATTCAATACCGTACTTTTCAAACCTCTGCTTATCAAAAATGGCGAAGATATCCTTTTTTTCTACGTGAAAATTCCATTTTTAGTTTCTTTAAGAAGGGGATTTGCGGATTTCTGCAACAGAGAGATGATAGAAAAATGATTTGTTCCGCATTGGTTTAGCTTTAATTTAATAGTTTAAATGTGGAACACTTAAAATAAAGTTGACAGTCCCTTTAAAATAAAAAAAATAAAAGCATTTACAAAAAGGCTGGGAGGAGGTCTCAAAATAGATTTACTTAAGAATTTTAGAATTTAACCTTATGGTACAGGGCAAATATTAAACGATGTAGAAATAAGATTTGTTTCTTTCTTTTTTTCGAATATTACTTTATTAGCATTTAATGCATGATTATATCCATATATTCCATATTTTTAAAGGATGGAGTCTTTGCCACAAACGCTGATTTCTAATCCCTATTTCTTTGAAAACCAATGTCGTAGACCTTAGAAATTTCAAACTATAAACTCTGTATAATATCGTATAATCTAAGTTTGAAACATCAAAGGTTTACACTGTCAGGCTGCAGAGATACAAAGATGAGAAAATATCAGTCGGCGGTTTAAGTTTTTTATACATTTTGGACCCCTTGATTATTTAATTAATTTTGGTTCTATATTGTCCTTTCAACAACAGTTTTTAAATGTCCAATTAAAATGTTGCAAACAAGGGTGTAATACAAGGAAAGTTGCGGTCGTGTATACTCCGCGTACATTTTGAAACCAGTTCTCTTTGGGCGGAATTTGTAAACAAGAATAGATGCATCAGTGTTCGTTTAGTATCCGAGGATATTCCTATGACCTGAATATTTCATTGATTTTTTATGTGAAAGATGGATCCCATGTCTGGCATGTAACATCCGTCTTGTGCTTACATTACCGCCCAGAGACAGTACACTGCAGTACAAAAGATGCGCACACTTCTGAAATAACTTTCCTTGCATTACATCCTTGGTTGCAAATAAGAACCACATCATTGGTGGGATTTAGGGCCTGCTATTGATGGTTTGCCCCGAATCTCTTTTTGGAATTAATTGAAAGGTTTAATAAAACGGAACTATGAAGATAATCTAAAAATGTTTCTACTCACCTGTGTCATGAATAGATTTAGAAATATACTGAAACAGAAATATGTTACTAAATAGTTTGAAAAAATTGGTAAATTCCTAGAAAACACTTTTTGGACCACACCCCCCCCCCC
>NW_019396116.1:273781-282438 GCF_000591075.1 Eurytemora carolleeae | reverse complement strand
TAACTCCTAACCTAGAAAAAATACAAATAAATATTAATAATTTTGTTGAAAAATAGTTTAAAGGAGGGGGAGGGGGGGGATCTAAAAAGCGTTCACTAGGACAGACCCAAAAAATAATTATTTTAAATTTGTAAAATGTAGTTTACCATATCGACTTCCAGCCTTTTTATACACATTATACATTTAAGCTGAAGACTAGAAAAGGGTCCACTCCTGATAATAAAAGTACAGTTTGTATTGCACAAGGGGAGAGGAAGGCTAGTTACAACAAATTCTCGTCCGAGCCACATTCTCCTCATTTTCTCGTCAAAGCCACCTCAAAATCCGATTATTTCGATTATTATGTGTTTTAAAGTTTCTAATTCTTGAGGATTAAACTAATTTTTTTATCTGGCCATGTTAGGGCATAAAACATGGATAGACTAAAGTATTGCAATGATTACATCATGTTGGAATCTTTAAAGCCGTGAGAATGATATCAAACTTTATTATCATTTTCCAAATGGAACCACTATGGTTTTCACTATAATTATCAAAAAAGATTTAAGTACTTTAAACTAGGAATTGTTTGCTGCATACTACGCCAGGAATATCTGGGAATATCTGACAAGTAAAAAATGTGAACATTTTTAAAGACATTAAACTAAAAACTTTAATTCAATTGAAACTATATTTTTCGATTTACAAAAACTCAATATTTCATTTATGCCCTAGCGTGGCCCGATTCTTCAAAAATAGTTTTATCTTGGAGGATTAGACACTTTAAAGAAATATTGAAAGGATGAGGATTTCGAGATGGTTTGGACGAGAAAATAAGAAGAATGTGGCTCGGAAATTGTTGTAGCTGGCCTTCCTTCCTTCGTTACACAACATTTAATTTATGAATTGTATAGTCTTTTTTTCTTTTTAAAAAATTATTTAAAGTAGGGAACACTTTTGTTTTTTATGTTAAATACAAATAAAATCGTCTATCTTTACATTCATATCGTATGGACTCATCTCAAAATTAATGAGTTATATAATAATTATATATATTATATTATTATTACATATTATATATATATATATATATAAGAATAAACGGGAAGAAAATACAACAATCTTATTTGATAATTTTTTAATTTTACTCTATAAAAAAATACAAATTCCAATCGTTAAACCAGAGGCATATCCCAGGGGTGGTAAAGCTTCCTCAAAACGATTGCAAGAATGGAAATTTACAGGTCAAAAGCAGGGTAAAATTAAGAAAATTATGCCTTAACGTACAGACAGAATTGCACAGCAAATACATCCCCCCCCCCCCCCCCATATAACTATGTACAATGTTTGATGTTTTCTACATTTTAATAGATTTTTAATAAACTAAACTTGGTATTAACTTTGCTATTTGTTGATACTTAAATATCATCTCCACTATTTTCTGCCAATATTTCAAATTCTGGAGTTATGTGTTGAAATGTTAGTTTTTAAATCCTACCTTAAACAAGCAAATGGTAAAATTCTTGGCAACATTTCTCCTAATTCGGGGAATTATGAATATTTAAAAATAATAATTAGAATAAAAATAAAAGTATTCAAATCAACAACAAAAAAACTACCACTTAAAGGGACTGTAGACGGAGGTATATAGTAGGATCTACTATTCATAACAGAACCAATTTAACCTTGGGATTATCAGAAACCCATTAGATATAAATAAACTTTAAAAACTCATTATTTTAAGTTTTAGTTTTTTTAAGTGACTTGTGCATATATTCATGTATATGGAGGAAATTGTGGGTCCAATACATAAAGGTTTAAAGGGTACTGTTGTGAATTGTGGGTCCAATACATAAAGGTTTAAAGGGTACTGTTGTGAATTGTGGGTCCAATACATAAAGGTTTAAAGGGTACTGTTGTGAATTGTGGGTCCAATTTATAAAGGTTTAAAGGGTACTGTTGTGAATTGTGGGTCCAATTTATAAAGGTTTAAAGGGTACTGTTGTGAATTGTGGGTCCAATACATAAAGGTTTAAAGGGTACCGTTGTGAATTGGGCAAATAAACAGACACCCAAAATAACAAACAAGTAAACAACTAACTTGTAATAAGTAAACAAACAAACCAGTGAAAATGGAGAAACTTAAGAATTCAATAAAACAAACAAACAAGTAAACAAGCAATATAATGAATGCAATTACATAAGTGAATCACTCTAAAAATTACAATTTTGTTCTTTAGCATCAGGCATCAAAGTTCTTAACTTTCATATTTCAAATTTCTTCTTTCATTACTCAAATTTTGTTGAATATTTTCCAAATTTACAATCTAACAAAACATGTTAATAGATTACACATTGTTCTCTCGGCATGTGTCAAACTTTGTTATATGACATCTTTCTTTTGTCATCTGACAGTTTTCTTTCATTTTAATTAGTCAATATTTTGATTAATGTATACATTACAACAATAAAATTAAATCCTATTTTCATAAAATTCCATTCCTTTAATTTCGTTTACAGTAAGATTGAATGCTGACACTGCATGTGATTTGTTTGCTTCCGAACTAATAGGGTTTTGTTGTGGAAATACTGAAATTTTATAATTAAATTTAGGTTCAATAGTTTTATTTTACTATCCATATATGCTTGTTGATGCAATCCTAACACTAGTCCACAGAATAGTTTATTTTTAACTTACTATCCATATACGCTTGTTGATGCAATCCTAACACTAGTCCACAGAATAGTTTAATTTTAACTTACTATCCATATATACTTGTTGATGCAATCCTAACACTAGTCCACAGATTAGAAGAGACAAAGTCGTTAGCTGAAATAAAAGTCAAATCACAAGGGACCGTTAAGGTCGTCTACAAATACTACAGTAAGAACCAGAAAACTGTAGAGTATAAGGACGACATTTAAACAATATTTGAGTCACTTAGTCCTATTACATGTACGCAAATAGTTTTATTGTAATAGTTTAAAAATCACTGATGAAGTGAAATGGTCTGAGCTCATTGCCCAATTGATGTGTCACATGTTCATTGGACTATTTAAAATCATAACTTGATCCTTAAAGTCTTCTTCCTATTCCACAATTTTTTGGTTCACCCAGTATTGCATGAATTTTATACCTTAAATCGTCTCAGAAACTTGTAAGCCTCCATGACAGGAGCTTTACAAACCTGAAAATACAAAAATTTAAGGGAGGAAAAGAAATAAGAACTTAAAATTTCAAAAAATAGAATTTTTATTTTCCGTTTATTTCTTGAAAGTTTTTAAAAGTAAAATACCCCCTCCCTCTGCAGCACAAATCCCAAATACCTTTCACCTCACCAATGAAACAAAAACTGAATCACAGCTTCAATGTTAAAGATTGATAAGAATTTGAATATGGGATTGCAAACAAAGGCTGAAATCTTTATGAAACGGTTGTTTTCGCGTGATCATGATTCATGAATCTAGAGATAGGAGTTTCTGTATTGGATATCCTGCTACAGGGTGTCCCCTATCATATTAGTCTAATTAACAGGCTCGTTTTTTGGGACAACGATATTCTTTATGATGCGCTTACTATGTTTTTAAAGTATCGCATGTATGGATTTGATTTGGTTCAGTCGTACAAAGTTACTGTCAACATTTTCGGCTGAATTCAAGGTTACAATTCAACAAAAAACTACTTAAAAAACTACTAGCTGAAGTGATATGCGTTGCCCGAGAATTTTTTTTAATTTGAAAAAAATGATTTTTTTTTTCTAAAAGCATTCTCCCCTGTAAAGTAACAAGGTTCAACATGAGAAAAAAAATATCTCTCACATGGATCCCAAGCATATCGCATTAAAGGGTCCGAGGCTGGGCCCCAGAGAACAGTGAGGACTCCAGAAAAGGAAAACATGAGAACTGTAATCGAACAAAATAAACCATAAGATCAGATCGCTAATTCAGCCAGGAGTATTGGGTTAAATATGCAGGTCCGGGAATTAATCTGCTGAATCTGCAGACAAAATCTAAAAGCCCATTCAACTTCTGAAATCTGTAGATTCAATAAAAAATGCGAGCTTTGAACAGTTTTTATTAAACTAAGTTGGCACGTTTTAGTTACAGGCAGGGTTTGTTTAGTAACAGATAAGGTTTTTAGTTACAGATAGGGTTTTTTTAGTTACAGATAGGGGTTTTTTTAGTTACAGATGGGGTTTTTTTTAGTTAAAGATAGGGGTTTTTTAGTTAAAGATATGGTTTTTTAGATAAGTAGAGGGTTTTTTTTAGATACAGATAGGCCTTAAGGAAGACAATTTAAGATCCCCGAGAAAGGAAAACACACAAAAAAGTGAAAATTTGCATCTTTAGAATATATTTTTCATAAATTTTTTATTTTTATTCTTTGCGATCGTGGTGTCGTTGAATATGATTATTAGTTCGACGGCCCAGAGAAATATACTTTTAGAAGAAAAAAGCTAAATAAAATTTTGGTCGTAATATCGATCGAATATCCGAAAGCATTTCAAAATTATGAACATTTTCTAGACACTATATCGTTGCATTCCGATGTTGTAGAACTTTAAAATCTATGCGATATATGAAAGGTTTAAACTATCAGGTTTCAAAGAGATGGTTATTAGAAAATATAGATTTATGGAAAAAACTCAATTCTTTATTCAATTTGGCCTAGTCTTGAAAATTTACGAAATTTTGTGTAGTAATCTGGATTTATGTTTATCAAATAGAAAATTTCAAAGTGCTTGATCTTAAACTTTATAATTATTATATCTTTGCAACCTCATGATCACTATAGTTTCAGTAAAAGCAAATATTTCCATTTACTAATAGCGCCGATTGAAGGATTCATAACTCTAATTGGATAATGTGATAGATAGAAAGATAGATGTTACCGCCATACTATTTCTATTGGTTCAGAATAGACATCAAACACATGACTGAACCCTGATTGGATCAGGCGCTAATGGACTCGGCATGGACTCGGCACACTATGTACAGTGTTAACCTTTAATATTTCAAACTTAAATGATTTGAACTAAAAAATTCACATTTTGAAATGTCTAAGGTCTACAACATTGGGTTGCAAAGATATAAAGATTAGAAAATTAGACTTTGTGGCAAATACTCAAATCCTTTGTCGGTTAATGAAATTGTTAAACTATTTGAAAATTAACATAATAAAAAATATCAAATATTCATCTTTACATACACCCCATTTGGTCGATTAATAGCATATTATCATTATATATTAGCATACAGGGTTACCCACCAAGGATGAGACTTCTAAGACAACTGTACAGAATTCCTTCTGAGACAACTGTACAGAATTCCTTCTGAGACAACTGTACAGAATTCCTTCTGTTTCTTTTCTTAAATTCCCGGTACCCTGAAGATTGACATTGAAAGACCATTTCACACACAATACCCTTTTAAAGATAAAAGCATCACTGTCCAAAATCGTTAAAATCGCATCCATTAAGGATTATCCACAATTAAAAATGATCAATTGTCAGACAGAAAAAAAAGAAAAAAGTATAATTTCTCTTCAAGCAAAAGTTTAAATGGTTCTTTTCACTTGAAATTACGTGGATGATCCAATTAAAAATGCAGAACAATAATATTCTCCAAAATAAAATAATATTAAAACATTTTGAAGAAACTTTTAAAAATATTATACATTGTGTAAATAAAAACTAACCTCCATTATCAAAGGGTATGTGTAAACTGCAGAATGGGTAGAAAGCCTTTTCTTTTTCTTTTGTTTAGGCTTAACACCATAGTTTCAGTAGAAGTAAATATTCCCATTTACTGATAGCGTTGAATAAATATTCATAAATCTAATTGGATAATGAGATAGATAGAAAGATAGATAGTACCGCCTAACTATTTCTATTGTTTCAGAATAGACATCAAACACATGAGTAGTATGAGAAGCCTTCATTTTGTAAAATAATCATATATATCATATTAAAATTTAGTCTAAAAGGATGTGAAAAGCACATTTTCAATACTATTATCTAGTATTTTTAACCAAAAAGTAAATGAAAATATCATACAAAAAAATGTTCAATGACCTTTTTTTTCTGAAACTTTATTATGTGTATCTTCATTTTTTTGTCAGAAAGGATATTAGATTGGTCTGTATTAACTGAATAATATCTATAAAATATCATGTGTATGTATAAATCAATTCCTTGAAAGAAGGATACAGAATATCAAAATGCCAAAGGTAAACTGTGTGTCTTGAATTTTGTATTTACAAGGATATGAGATCAGTATATATATATATCATGTGTATGTGTAACTCAAATCCTTGAAAGAAGGATACTAAATATCAAAATGCCAATGTTAAACTGTGTGTCTTGAATTTTCTATTTACAAGGATATGAGATCAGTATATATATATCATGTGTATGTGTAACTCAAATCCTTGAAAGAAGGATAAGAAATATCAAAATGCCAAAATTAAACTGTGTGTCTTAAATTTTCTATTTACAAGGATATGAGATCAGTCTATATATATCATGGGTATGTGTAACTCAAATCCTCGAAAGAAGGATACAAAATATCAAAATGCCAAAGTTAAACTGTGTGTCTTAAATTCTCTATTTACAAGAATATGAGATCAGTCTATATATATCATGTGTATGTGTAACTCAAATCCTTGAAAGAAGGATATGAAATATCAAAATGCCAAAGTTAAACTGTGTGTCTTAAATTTTCTATTTACAAGGATATGAGATGAGTCTATATATCATGTGTATGTGTAACTCAAATCCTTGAAAGAAGGATATGAAATATCAAAATGCCAAAGTTAAACTGTGTGTCTTAAATTTTCTATTTACAAGGATATGAGATCAGTCTATATATTATGTGTATGTATAACTCAAATCCTTGAAAGAAGGATATGAAATTTTAAAATGCCAAAGTTAAACTGTGTGTCTTAAATTTTCTATTTACAGGGATATGAGATCAGTCTATATATATCATGGGTATGTGTAACTCAAATCCTCGAAAGAAGGATACAAAATATCAAAATGCCAATGTTAAACTGTTTGTCTTAAATTTTCCATTTACAAGGATATGAGATCAGAGCTGAAAAATTTTGTGTTGGATATCCACAGAAAGAGTTCCTTAAATTAATATCCAGATTAAATATTGCTTGTTTTCCACATGAATTTAAACTCCAGATTAATTATTCGACGGGATATCTGGATATTTCATTCTAAAGTTTTCAGCTCAGTCTATATATCATGTGTATGTATAACTCAAATCCTTGAAAGTAGGATATGAAATTTTAAAATGCCAAAGTTAAACTGTGTGTCTTAAATTTTCTATTTACAAGGATATGAGATGAGTCTATATATCATCTGTATGTGTAACTCAAATCCCTGAAAGAAGGATATGAAATATCAAAATGCAAAAGTTAAACTGTGTGTATTAAATTTTCTATTTACGAGGATATGAGATCAGTCTTTATATTATGTGTATGTGTAACTAGAATCCTTAAAAGAAGGATATGAAATATCAAAATGCCAAAGTTAAACTGTGTGTCTTAAATTTTCTGTTTACAAGGATATGAGATCAGTCTATATATCATGTGTATGTGTAACTCATATCCTTGAAAGAAGGATACAAAATATCAAAATGGCAAAGTTAAACTGTGTGTCTTAAATTCTCTATTTACAAGGATATGAGATCAGTCTATATATATCATGTGTATGTGTAACTCAAATCCTTGAAAGAAGGATACAAAATATCAAAATGACAATGCTAAACTGTGTGTGGCTAGGAGTGGGAGAATCAGCTGAACTTCTAATTAGTAACAGTTTAGTTAGTTAGCCGACAGCGCTTATACCTACGTCAATTTCGATCTGGAAATTTGGAGATATCAAAAAGATTTAAAGGGAAACCTCCAAGAAACTGGAAGAACAAAATTAAAACTTGTTTGAGTGTTTGTACACTCTCTCAAACTAATGCTCGCATTTTCAATGCTTTGCTTGAAAGAGAGTATCAATGCAAAACCAAATCTTCCATAATTCAGACTGCAGAATCTACTTCTACAAGAATCAAATACGTTGTCTAAATTGGTGATCAATTGATGCCCAGTCCTTTAAGCTTTGAATTGTAATAAAATGTAAAACTTATGTTGCATGTTACTTTAAAGATTTGTATTAAGATCTTTTATTTCTGCCTATTCATACTTTATTATTTCATATATTTGTAATATAAAAAAAATGTGATAAACTTTATACTTTTGATGTTTAAATTTTTGTTTTTATCAATTGCATTTGTGCCGATTTATACGTTTTAAAAACTAATAAATTGTATCAAAAAATTGAAATTTTACATAACAGCCAGATTTTTAAGTATCAACAAACTTTGAATCTAGTTAAAACAAATTTTGAGAGAATAGGTGGCACCACCTGTAACAACCTCTGTTGACACACAGTTTAATTTTGGCATTTTGATATTTCGTATCCTTCTTTCAAGGATTTGAGTAACACATACACATGATATATAGACTGATCTCCTATCCTTGTAAATAGAAAATTTAAAACACACAGTTTAACTTTGGCATTTTGATATTTCATATCCTTCTTTCAAGGATTTGAGTTACACATACACATGATATATATAGACTGATCTCATATCCTTGTAAATAGAAAATTTAAGAC
>NW_019396116.1:270817-273708 GCF_000591075.1 Eurytemora carolleeae | reverse complement strand
TTTTTTTAATTGCGGGCTCAGGAATGGGTTCATTACATCTAGGCTCCAACATAGAGAGATAATGCCCAAGTTTAAAACATTCATAAGTCTAGGGCGGATTTTACTGCACACTATTGTAAAGACCAAGATATTCAAAAATTCGATAAAAATATAGAACAAAACTGCGTTCATAATTCATTAGTTTCTGAACAAACTACATTTTCTATGGCTTCCGTCCTCACTAAAGTGGTATTTGTGGTTATTTTTTGGTAAAAGAAATTTCTGCAGCTAGAAAACTGACAAAGTTACAGTTTCTGGATTTTCGTAAATTTCATGAAAAATGTGGTACATAAAAGCCCAAATTTGGGAATCAAGATGTCTTCCAATCAAAAAACACCTTTTCTAAGTTGTTCTTAGAATTAAATTTTACATAAGAAAAAATATGATAGGAAGAGTTTTTATGATATTTATATGTTTCATACCATTTTCACTGTACCCTAATATATAGACTGATCTCATATCCTTGTAAATAGAAAATTTAAGACACACAGCTTAACTTTGGCATTTTAAAATTTCATACCCTTCTTTCAAGGATTTGAGTTATACATACACATAATATATAGACTAATCTCATATCCTTGTAAATAGAAAATTTAAGACACACAGTTTAACTTTGGCATTTTGATATTTCATATCCTTCTTTCAAGGATTTGAGTTACACATACACATGATATTATAGATATTATTCAGTTGGTTCAGACCAATTTTAATACAGAAATATCAAAACACACTTTTACACTATATTATTTATTTGTTGATATTAGTCATCAGATATAGACTAATCACAATATCCTTTTAAACCAATTTATTTTTAGATGTATAGTTTAAAATTGAGAAAAAAGGCTTTTCATACCTACTGGATTGGATCAGGCGCTAATGGACTCGGCATACAGTAGTGGTTTAGTTCAATGTTTCAATATAATTAATTAATTATAATACAGAGATCGCAACATATTCCTAAAATGTATAAACAAATGGTATAGATATATAGATTAAATATCATATTAAATATAAAATAAAGTCCTAACATTTAAAAAAAAATTATATAGATTTAATTTTATTTTCCTAAAAATGTTATGCAAATAATGTAGATTTCATATTATAAACCTAAATAGTATTATTAAATAACATAGAGATCATATCATATTCCTAAAAATTATAAGCAAATGATATAGATATCATATCAAAACATATTTAATTAGTTTTACATGAATAATAATTCGGTTTTCAAAAAGAGAGTTTAGTAGTCTATTTTTAAGTATACTTATAGAGTTGCTTCGTTTTAAGTCAAGAGGCAGGTTATTCCATAATTAACTTAAGAAGAGAGCTTGATGGTAAATACTGCAATGAGCTCATATTGAGAATGTCAAGTTGATAGTTAAGAGATCTTTCAAAGTTTCCAAGTTTTTTTAAAAATGTTATGATGAAGAGGTATAGGAAGAAGTTTATGTGTATATTTATACATAAATATAGTTTGGGGTGTAGACCGGAATATTTCCGGCGGGGGGCTTAATTTTCTTTTCCAAGGGGGTTCAGCACCCTTTGGGGCCTGAAAACCCCCTGTAATTTACAGATTTTAATGGACCAGACGGGGGCTTATGGCCTCAATAGCCCCCTACCCAGACTACACCGGCGTCTGACTATGCGACATGGCTTTTAAGTTATCAATCAATCTTATTGCGCGTTTCTATAAAATGTGAATTTGTTTCATTTTCAGACATTGTTTTCTTTCCCAGGCTGAGATTCCATATTCTCAATATGATCGGAATAAAGAGTTGTAAATGGTTAATTAAATATTACTAAGAAGAATATTTTTTACACTTGACAAAGCAAAACCCAATAAACGTCAAAACAATTAACGGATTTGATCAGGCCGACATATTTTGGGGGACCTCACATATGACGGGAGGGAAGGTTTATGTATGATCAAAACTTCAAAAATTAGCTTCAAACAAAATCCGATTTTCAATAAATTTTGAAAATCCACAAATTTTATTTTTAAAAATCCGCGAACTTTTATTTTGTTATTTTTTTACAATGTATACAAAGAGAAAATGTATACAATTGAAATAGCAGATGGGCGCGAAGCGCCCTGAAAGCCAAGTTATAATAAATTTTTCTTGTCCGTCTGTCTGTCTGTTTGTATCCAATAAACGTCAAAACGGCTGAACATATAGGGCCACTTTTTTGTGGTAACTTACATGACCCCAGGGAAGGTTTATGATTGCTCAAAATTACAAAAATTTGCATCCAACAGTTTTTGATTTTTGGAAATTTTGAAAATGCGTGATAGATCCACAATTAAAAGTTGAAATAGCCTAGAAGCTTGGTTTGTATAATTTTTAGTATTGTGATATCTATCTTCTTCATTATAATATTTAGGACTATGATATAATATTTATATTATAATACTTTTGTTGACTTTAAAAGTCAATATGATAAAATAAAAGGAGATCTACATGGATATTTCTAACATTTATTTAATAAAACGGATGTTTTGAAATAGTTTCCCAAGTGGCATTAAAATTGGTTGGTTTAGAAATTAATAAAGAAACTATAGACGAATATCAATTGGAGGTGTTTGTAGAACTTCATGATGGTGGTGCAGATCATCAATCTTGACGGCAGGCTTACTCACAACTAGGCTTAGTCTAAGGGAGAGAGATTGCGGACTTATCCTGTATACAGGATAATGGAAGGAAGTCTGGTTCCGCCCGGATCTCTGGAACATTGCGGAGCGAACTATTGTTACCTTCTCCTGCGGAGCGAACTATTGTTACCTTCTCCTGTGGGAGGGAGAGATTGCGGACTTATCCTGTATACAGGATAATGGAAGGAAGTCTGGTTCCGCC
>NW_019396116.1:232898-270684 GCF_000591075.1 Eurytemora carolleeae | reverse complement strand
TAATATTTATATTATAATATTTTTGCACAATGATATGATATCTGTATTACAATATTTAGGACTATGATATAATATTTATATTATAATATTTTTGCACAATGATATGATATCTGTATTACAATATTTAGGACTGCGATATAATTTTTATATTATAATATTTAGGACTATGATATGATATCTGTATTACAATATTTAGGACTATGATATGATATCTATATTATAATATTTAGGACTATGATATGATATCTATATTATAATATTTAGGACTATGATATGATTCGGTATTTTGTGAGGACACTTCTTCAGTTCCAGTTTTTAGAGAGTCTTTGTCAGGAGTCAGGTCATACTGGTCCCCTTCATAGGTAGTATTATCATTATTATCATTGTTATCATTATTAATATTATTATTATTATCATTACTATATTTATCTTTATGATACATAGCACTCCGCTCATATATATGGGCGCATATTGTATTTGTATGTATGTATTAATGTGCATGTTTTCTATAATCTGATCAAACGGCTAGACAAAATTGGCTGATTTTTTATGTAAGCCTTCTGTATCCCGGGGTTGACATAGACTGGAAATATTTTGGACATTTTTCAAATTCCACGTGGAACACCGGCCACTCCAATCATTGTTGATATTTTTATTATCACAATAGCTAGTTAAAGTATTATTGTTAGCATTATTGTGTTCATCAGTTTTTTAACAATAATTATTTGAGATGTGATTTCTCTGGTTCTGTTGCTGCTGGAGCAAAACTTACAGAAATGTTAAACCTTGGAGCTTCTGTACCCTGGCCCAAGGCATTGAAGGTAGATTTAGTCAGAAATATTCAGGGCGCTCATTGCCATTTTTTCCTAGCTTTGTAAATAATTAGATTAAAGTGACTGTAGATATAGTTATAATTAACCCACCATTCATAGTACCCTTTAGACTAATATCCTTGTTTTTCAATCTTAAAAAATGTTATTTTCAATAGTGTCTACTCTACACATATTACAACCTAAAGTCGATTATTTTTCGATGCATTCTCATAAAGTTAATATTTCATAATTTTTTTTATTTGTTTTAATATACAATGTACTTAAAGCGACTTTTTTCCGTTAGGTGTCTCTGCCACATGTAGTCATTTAAAGCATCGAGAGCAGAGACATCCGCCGAACTATTTCGGCGTTTTTAGGGCATTGTATACAAAACATTGTAAAACCTCAAGTTTTAATTCTAACTATGCTTCTCTGTATGATTAATAATTGATGATAAAGATATAATTGGCCTTGAATCTGGGAACTATCTAGCCTGTATACCCATCATCAATTATCGAGATTCAAGGTTAAACAACCCTGGGTAAAAGATCGTAGAAACATCTAAAACTTCTAGAACCAGCTAGAAGAAAAGATGCACGCAAAGAATACGTGAGTCAGAGAACTTTTTTCTCAAGAAAGTTCTAGAATAAATTATCAAGCAGCGCCAAAAAAACAAGCGCACCAGCTTCGAGAATGTTCTAGAACAATCTATCATGGTTTACTATAAAAAGCCAGGACAGACTCTGACTCGGGTTAGTTAGTTGGATTTGAATCCTAGATCTTTGCTCTCAGATCTGTATTTATCGTAAAATGACCCAGTGATTTTGAAGTGTATCTTTGAAGAAACAAATTGGAAAATCTAGGTAATAAATCATTTTATTTGTAACTATTTGTTTTGTCAATATCTGTAATTCGCATTTATCTATTCGCCCTAAACTGATTCATAGAGGTTGAAATCCAATAGTATTAAGTAAAGATAGATATATATATATATTTTGTAAAATCAGATTGTTTATACTTTTATTCAAATATTGTTATATATTAAGTTCTATATTCGTAATTATATTTTCGTTTTAACTAATCATTTATATGATTAATATTGTCAACATTTTTCCCGTGGACTGAAATACATAGCTAAACGAAAACCTCAGTGTTAATAATATATATATATGTAGTTAAGAAGGAATGGAATACTCTTAAAACAGAGAGGAACAATCTCTGAGTAGGATTAAAGTTAACATTTAAAAGTTCAAACCTTACGGATTAAACATTTGGATAGTATAGATGTGAGAACAAAAAGAGACATCTGGAAATTTAGTTCATAACAAAGAAACATTAAAACTTATTCAGAAATACTTTGTCCGCCATAAAATGCGTGGCAACATTTAATGCAGGGCTTATTGATTAAACTATTAAACAGAAATTCGAATATCTTAAGGCCTAAAAACTGTTAGAGGTTTAACCTTTGAATCCTGCATTGTTTGTTATTGGGCGAGCCAAAGCTACTGGAATCTTCTTTGTAAAAACTTTTATTCAAAAACTCATCAGAAACTATATGATTTATTGTCGTCCTTCATTTATTTATCTTAAACCTTGAAAATAGTCAAATTGCGATTCATATCAGCAATTTTATAAAAGGTTGCTTATCATAAGAATAGGTAACACTTTTACAACATTTAAAAATATTATGAAATATTAACGATATATGAATGTGTCGAAAAATGATAGATGTCTATAGGTTGTAATATCTAAATGATTTATTGTAAATTAAATTGATTTTTTTACAATATGAGTCGTTTATTGGAACTGTATGAATTTGTATGGACGCTACGTTCTTCAATACAAGTCGTAAACAATAAATACTTTTTGTGAAAAGAAATTGAGTCTTTGCCACAAACTCAGATTTTATAACCGTTTAAATCTTTGCAACCTGATGGTCAACATTTTTAATAGATTATTTGAAATAAAAAAATTCTAGTTTGAAATATCATAGGTTGTTGACATTGGCCATTGTATAGATAAAAAGATTAGAAAATCAGAGTTTGTGGTAAAGACTCTGTTCCTGTCTGGAAAAAGATTAATTAGTAAATATTCATTTTGGACAAAAACGGGGCCGATTGAAATATAGACTGCTGACTGACTAATAATATAATCAAAAATAAAAATAAAAACAATATTCAAATCATGAAACGTTCTAAAATTTCTCAAATAAACGTTGTCAAATGTAATGTGTTCCAAAATTACAGATTCGGAGAATATATTGCTAGTTCGAAACTTACTGATCTATTTAACAATCATAAACGCTTAAAAAACGTCAATTAGTTTCTTGTGGAAAATGTGTTCTTTAGTTTTCTTCGTATTAAATTCAAATTGTTGCGTGTTGAAACTGATTGTTTTTAACCCTATACGACAAAAAAAAACTAGGCTTTAACTTTTAATTTTGGCTCTTACTGTGAGCATCTTATCTTTGTACAGTATAAATAGAACAAACACAAAAAAAGTTTGCGGATTTTCATATATTTTTTCGGGCATTTTTTAAATTTTACTAAGATCAACTTTTTTAAATTCTGAGAATCAATAAACTTTACCTGGGGTCATGGGAGGTCCCATAAAAAATGTGGGCCCGCTCGGTTCAGCCGTTTTGACGTTTATCAGATATAAATAGACACACATACACCCACCCAGACAGACAAGCAAAGTATATATATAGATAGATGAAAGATAAAAGGTAAAGATCTAATCAAAAGTACAAAATTGTGGAATTAGGATACAAGATACAAGAGGAGAGCTTAAAAGAAATTGATACAAAGCAGGGAATACCAAACAGAATACGGAAAACAGTACACAGCGTACATGGTATATGGTATTATGAAAGGTTTAGGTATTTTTTTAATAGCTGCCCTTGAAAAGTTGGACTATGGACATGTTTTACACCCCCCAGATAAGGAGAAAATCCTAAGGGGGGAGGGGGATGACACATATTAGGAGTTTTGTCAATATGCAAATTGTATTCACACGTTTCCGAAACTTTAACAAGTTTGTTATTCAGAGAAATCGCAACAAAGTAGATAAGTGTCGGACTAGTCCCAGCCCCCCCACCCCTCAAACATCACCCCTAAAAATTGGGTTAAACAGCCAATAGCTATCATAAAATTAAATCATCAATGTTTTGGTCGTAAAAAACAGAACAACATCTGTTAGATCAAATTCAATCAGACATAAAAGTAAAATAAAATAAAAAATTAATTTTCAAAAAATAATAAAAGGATTTCGTTAATAAACTGTGAACCCAACCCAAGGGTTCACAACTTGTATATAGTACCGTAAAGTTCATTGCTCCCAAGCAGAGAAATAAAGCCTAACAATCTAACCCAAGAATAAAGCCAAACAATCCAATCCAAGAAAAAAGCCTAACAATCTAACCCAAGAATAAAGCCAAACAATCTAACCTAAGTCCAAGAGGATATTGAACCCTTAGTATGATTGCAGCTTGAGTATACAACTGGCTAGACCCACAAGGGTATTGAACCCTTTCTTATCTGATAGATATCAAGAGTGCCGTTAAAGGGCGGAGCTAGGAGAGGATCAATGCTGGAGAAAGGAGCTAAACGGCATTTCTGTTGTCGAGGCAGAAGGCAGTTTTATCGGCCATCTTATGCCCAAGGACTCGTCCGTATGCATAGTTTGAAATATCAAAGTTTATTTATTTTTGCATAAATTGTATTTCAAAAAGCTTTTAAAAAAAGAGGAGTAAAGATTAAAAATTTGTAAAAGTTTAATCATGACATCTACATATACACTTTTCTTGTCTGGGTGTTTGTCTGTATGTTTGTCAAAATGGCTGCACCGATCGGGCCCAAATTTTTTGTGAGACCTCGCTTGATCCCAGGGAAGGTATATGATCAAATTTTCAAAAAATTTGCCTCTAAAAATTCGATTTTTGAAAATTTTTAAAGGGAAGGTTTATGGATGCTCAAAATTACAAAAAGTTGTATCCAAAAGCTTTTGATATTTGTAAGATTTAAAAAATGTGCGAAAAAATATTATTTAATCCGCGATTTTTTGTTTCTGTTGTTAACAGTTGAAATAGAAGATGGGCGCAAAGTGCCCTGTGAAGACATAGTAAACATTAAAGGAATTGAGTCTTTGCCACAAACTCTGATTTTCTAATCATCACGTCTTTGCGACCCAATGTCGTGGACCTTAGATATTTCAAACTATGAATTCTGTAATATCAAATAATCTAAGTTTGAGCTTTCAAAGGTTTGCACCATCAGGTTTATAAGATATAGGAATTAGCAAATTTGAGTTTGTGGCAAAGACTTAATTCCTTTGCTTTAACTTTACTTTTAATAAGAATTAAAACCAATTTTAACAACATTTTTAGAAGGTTGTAATGAATATTTTTGTCTGCATTTAGTAACATAATGGAATTTATGGAATTGCCTATAGTAGTGCAAGCAATTTTTAAATACATAGATTAATTTGCAAATACAGGTTTTTATAGTTTCAATATGTTTTTCCGATTATGGGGTTATTTATATTTATATAGAGAAATGCATTGTACGTACAATAGGGGGCATCACATTTTAAAATTCTATCAATTAAGGCGATAGCCAATTCCTTTGTAAAATTAAATTCTAAGAATTATTTCTTTTCTGACACTTCTTGATTGGGGGTCGTCTTAGTTAGCTTACTAGCTTTGTAATGTCTGACCTATTATATATGTCTCTTTTCTGAGATCTGTTATTTCCAATCAAAAAGTGTCATAAAAGAAATTTGTCTTAGAATTTTTTTCACACTAGTAATGACTGTCGCCTAATAATTCGGGTTTTTATGAATTGAAATTAGGACGCGAGAAATCCAAGCCCCTCACATATGCAGACATTGAAATACTCAAGTTTTTTTTCGAAAAGACACTAGATGGCTTTCCTAACTGTTTTTTATCTTTACTACCTGATGATTTATATAAAGTCTTAATTTTTAAACTTTGACTTATATTTGTTAATAGTTTGAAATATCACAGGTGTATTGTAAGACTTTAGAAGCTGTAATCAACAATTCTTGTTCCCTTTTAAGGGATGAGGGGGAGGGTGGGGTGTGTGGTCTACACGACCCCTTAGAGTGAGGGAGGGGGGAAATGGTTACAGTATGTAAAGCGTATCAGGTTGAAGAGATAAATGTTGGCAAAATAAATTTTTAAAGATTATAAAACGGTTTAAAAGTCTTCAATTTCCTTACTCTTTGCCCCCCCTCTCTAGGTTTGCTCCCCCACCCTCTCTAGGTTTGCTCTAATGAACTATCAGTCAAGATATTTTCAGAAAAAGATAAGAAGACAAAGTAAACAAAAATTTTATATTTTAGAAATTGACCGGTACAGAGAAAATGTCTACAAAACCCATTTTGGAGGTAAATATGTTTAGGTTAAGTTGAAATAAGTTTGGTTTATGTAGAAATATGTTTAGGTTAAGTTGAAATATGTTTAGGTTAAGTTGAAATATGTTCAGGTTAAGTTGAAATATGTTTAGGTTAAGTAGAAATATGTTTTGTTTATGCTGAAATATCTTTTGTTTATGTAGAAATATGTTTGGTTTATGCTGAAATATGTTTGGTTTATGTAGAAATATGTTTTGTTTGTGTTGAAATATGTTTTGTTAATGCTGAAATATGTTTTGATTATGCTGAAATATTTTTTATTTATGTAGAAATATGTTTTGTTTGTGTAGAAATATGTTTGGTTTATGCTGAAATATGTTTTGTTTATGCTAAAATATGTTTTGTTTATGCTGAAATATGTTTGTTTATGCTGAAATATGTTTTATTTATGTAGAAATATGTTTTGTTTGTGTAGAAATATGTTTGGTTTATGCTGAAATATGTTTTGTTTATGCTGAAATATGTTTTGTTTATGCTGAAATATGTTTTGTTTATGCTGAAATATGTTTTGTTTATGTAGAAATATGTTTTGTTTGTGTTGAAATATGTTTTGTTTATGCTGAAATATGTTTGGTTTATGTTGAAATATGTTTAGGTTTAGTTGAAATAAGTTTGGTTTATGTAGAAATATGTTTGGTTTATGTTGAAATATGTTTTATTTATGTTGAAATAAGTTTCTTTTATGTTGAAATATGTTTTGTTTATACTGAAATATGTTTTGTTTATGCTGAAATATGTTTGGTTTATGTTGAAATATGTTTTGTTTATGTTGAAGTATGTGTGTTTTATGTTGGAATATGTCTGGTTTATGTTGAAATATGTTTGGTTTATGTTTAAATATCTTTAGTTTATGTTGAAATATGTCTCGTTTATGTTGAAATATGTTTGCTTTATGTTGAAATATGTTTTATTTATGTTGAAGTATGTGTGTTTTATGTTGAAATATGTTTTGTTTATGTTGAAATATGTTTGGTTTATGTTGAAATATGTTTGGTTTATGTTGAAATATGTTTTGTTTATGTTGAAATATGTTTTATTTATGTTTTATGGTTTATGTTGAAATATGTCTGGTTTATGTTGAAATATGTCTGGTTTATGTTTAAATATGTTTGGTGTATTTTGAAATATGTTTGGTTTATGTAGAAATATGTTTAGTTTATGTAGAAATATGTCTGGTTTATGTTGAAATATGTTTGGTTTATGTTGAAATATGTTTGGTTTCTGTTGAAATATGTTTGGTTTATGTTGAAATATGTTTGGTTTATGTTGAAATATGTTTGGTTTATGTTAAGATATGTTTGGTTTATGTTGAAATTTGTCAGTTGTGGCTAGTTCTGCATGCTACCCATGTGCTGATCACACCTACTGTCTGCACTTTGTATATGTGGGCGCTGTGAAAGGCTTTAAACATTTGAGGGAGAGAAGGCTAAGCGGCCATGAACCCCATGCTGGATATAGTTAACTTCATATCTTACTGATACAGTACCCATTGCCGGGGTACTAAGTCAAGAAATAGGAATCTACAAGAATAAAGAAGAAAAATAAAAAGAAGGAAATCTAAGAAAACGCCAATATGTTTAATGCTAATCCAGCTTTACACCCACTCTACTTAGCGATTGGAGTCCTTTCTGGAAGAGCTCTGTTCCACAATTTATTAAAATATATACACACTCCCCGTGTTTTAAAACGATGGGATAGCAAGTGGGTTATTTCTTCTTTAAAAAATATGTCCACGTGGGAATATGTGTTAACAGTGATGACTATGCATGGTTGTTAACCATAAATACAACTTCTACCCCCCCCCCCTCCCCCCACCGAAAGTCATCTTTGCCAAAACCCTCTCAGAGAAACCAAACCAACGCAAGTCTCTGTTCAAAATATCTTTACTCTCCGACAAAATTGAAATAACAAACATTGAAACGTTTTGTTAAGTGAAAGATAAAATCCACAAATAACTTTGCAATAAAAAAATAATTCTGCTTAAACAACCGGTTTATATGTTTTAGAAGTAATTACAAATGTTTTAAACCATCCCATCAAACCTTAATCACTCCTTTTTACACCGATACAAAAAAACTAGGAAGTTACATTATTAAACTTTGAACTACGTTAATACATTGTCATTTAATTTTATTAACATTGTCATTTAATCTATTATATCTGCATTCAATTGCAGGTTTGAAATACATCTATTTGAGATTATCGAGACTACAGTGTCGGAATTAAAGAGCCTAATCGACTCTACAGTCCATCAACCTATTTATCTACCGACTTATAGTCAAACAAGAATTGATGCCTCCCTAAAGTTTTACAATGGTATATCTCGTACCTATTATCCTTAAATCCCCATCCTCATCCTCTTACCTCCTAAAATCAAACTTTATCCTACTTCACGAGCAGATATTGTGGAACTCAGAAACTGCTTTACTGTGAATTCTTAATCAAAACTTTCTGAGAGAGATCATGGGTGTTTCTTTCCTAGGGGGTACATCTAAATCACCTTGAACCTACCTGAATGCAATTAGGGCTAGGAGGTCTTTTAATTTCTTTTTTAATTACTGCAGACACAGATACATGTAACTCAATGCAGCTGACAAAGGGAAGTTTTTATCACAACAATGTCAGCAATAAACCCTCCTGCATATTATGCAGCTAATTGAAAGCAGCAAAACAGGACAGCTAGAAAACATGGAGATTGAAAAATGATTACCTGCATTGTGCTTGCATCAATAAATGTGTTTTATAAAAAATCTTGAAAAAAAGTTTTTTAAAAAAATGTTGAATTATGCTTTGTCTATTTTAAAATATGTTGGGTTTATGCTGAAATATGTCTGTTTTATGTTGAAATATGTCTGGTTTATGTTGAAATATGTTGGGTTTATGCTGAAATATGTCTGGTTTATGTTGAAATATGTTGGGTTTATGTTGAAATATGTCTGGTTTATGTTGAAATATGTTTGGTTTATGTTGAAATATGTTTGGTTTATGTTGAAATATGTTTGGTTTATGTTGAAATATGTTCAATTTAAGTTATTTATATGTTTTGTTTATGTAGAAATAAGTTTGATTTAAGTTATTAATATGTTTGATTTAGGTTATTCATATGTTTGATTTAAGTTAACCTTAAGTTCGGTTAAAAGTAATTATTATTATTTCTAGTTTTTCCAGCCCCTTCAGGAATGGCTTAAGGTATTTTTTTTTACTTGAAAAAGATAATTATATTTTTCAAATTTTATTATTCTGGCTTCACAGAGCACCTCCCCCCCCCCCTTATATTTACCTAATGCTAATTTAATTAGGGGTCAGACTATTTGCCACTATTTTATATAAAAATGATCAGACCTTTATAGCACTAACATAAAAAAGTTAAAAAAATAAAAAATTTTATTTGAAATTTACTAGTGAAAATATAATTTTTTCACCAAAATAAATCAAGATTAAAAAAAATCAGCTTAAAAACAGAATTCCAAATTGTTAATATCTTAAAAATCTGTTAAAAATTTAACAAAATGACTTATTAAAAAATCTTTTACAAAAAAGGATTTTGGCCCAAGATCAAAAAATTACAAAAATTTTTTTTTAGATTTTTTGTTAAATTTACTTCAAGTACAACAATCTTCGTAAACTTAAGATTATTTGAAAAAAAGAATTTTTAAACTAATCTACTACAGTGTCTCACCATAAATGATATTATATTAATGTTGATAAGCTCAGATAACATATGTTATCATGGTTACTCACCAAGAATGACACTTTAATGACAACCTGAATCTTGTTAAATATAACGAACACAAAGTTAAATCTGGTTTTTCCCTTGAAAAAAAACTAGACACAAGTCGGAAAAAAGTTCTCAATAAGTTTCTTGCAATCATCTCTAAAGACTTATCCTTGGTTGGCAACCCTGTATCTATATCCATAGATGTCGTCTTTTCAAGATGAATGGGTTTTTCGTTCACAATAACCCTGAGGCAGAAGCCAAAAGGAGTTACGAGCATGCTTTTTTGAATTACAAGACAGACAGAGAGCCTGTTCCATGCTGCATGCGCGTAACACCTTTGGGCCTCTGCCTCAGGAGTATTGTGATCGAAAAACTCCTAATCTTTAAAAGACGACATTTAGTGTTCTATCTGTGTTGTTGTTAATCTATGACTATAACTAAAATTATTACATTATATTGCTCTGATTAATTTGTTTTTTTGTAGATGGGGGAAATTATATCTAGATCATAAAAACTAAATGCCATAAAAAATATCGCTTTAGTGTCTAAAATATTTAATACAATGGTGTCAGGGCAATTCAACTTATTATTTAAAAAGTTTATCTTATATTGAAATAAAAAATTGTTGAGAGGCTTAGACCTCTTGATATTATTTTTAAATACAACATTTTTAATAATTTTTTTCAGGAAGAAAATATGAAGAATGGAGACAGGGTTGGATGGAACTAAGTAGCTGTAAAGAAAATGTTTTCAGGGGTGTATATTTTCTAGAAAAAAATCCGTTCACCCTCCTTTCTTTGTTTGTTCTTATTTATCATAGAGAGGAAAAACATGATTTAGTTTCAAATTTTATTTCTTTTCATCAAAGAAAATATATGTCCCTGGACTTTGGATGTTAATTCATGAGAATATATACCCCTGGACTTTGGATGTTAATTCATGAGAATATATGTCCCTGGACTTTGGATGTTAATTCATGAGAATATATATCCCTGAACTTTGGATGTTAATTCATGAGAATATATACCCCTGGACTTTGTATGTTAATTCACAAAAATAAATTATTTTTCCCACAAAAACAAGGTTTTTGTGAGAGGAAGGTTTGAAAAGGTGGGTTTTTAACTTGTACTTTTTGGAAACTTTAGACATCATCGGAGTTTCATACTTTGATCTCCTATAAATAAAAACACAGGTCATAAATTTTGTATCTGTTTATGACGAGTTCAGTTGGTCTCCTTCGATCTTATTTCAGCATGATTCAATTCAGACCTTAGGCACAATCAAACCATTATATATCTATAGATTTTCTCTTGATGGGTTTACCATAAATCCCGTAGAATCATTGTTAAATTATTTAGTTTAAATGTTGAACATCAACTGTTGGCTAAGCGAAATCCGACCCAGAAGCCTTTGCCCCTGTTCTCACTGTAACTGTAAAATATATTGCATTTACCTGGTTTTAAAACTATATTTCAACTGGAAATGAATTTTCTGTGCTAAAATATGCTGCCAGATGTTTCTTTAAATAACCCTTGTAGTTTAAGTTTAATTAGTATAATTAGTATAATTTTTCTTCTTGTAGTTCAAAGTTCTTATGTTGACAATATAAACAAACAAGCAAAGTGTATATATACTAGGCTATCAGGAAGCTTCGCGCCCAACTTTTCTTCAACTATAATAGTTGCTTAATCTATGACCATTATCCTTCCTTCCTTAAAACAAAGTAAAAAAATGTGTGGATTTAAAATAATTAATAATCACAACGAAAACTGTTCTTTCACTGTTCATTCACAATAAATAAATCTGTTCCCTTGCAATAAGAAACTGTTCCCTCACCATGAAAGACTGTTCCTTTACAATAAAAACTGTTCCCTCATAAAGAAAACTGTTCTCACAATTAAAATATCACCTCACAATGCTTAATGAGAACCGTTCCTTAGAATAAAAAATGTTTCATCAAAGTAAAAAACTGTTCTTTCAAAATGAAAACTGTTCCTCACAATAAAAACGGGTCCCTAACAATGAGAAACTGTTCACTCACGATTACAAATGGTTCCTTAGAATGAAAATTATAAACTTTTTCCTCACAATTACAAACTGTTCCCTCGCAATGAAAAACTGTTCACTTACAATTAAAAACTGTTCCCTCGCAATGAAAAACTAATCTTTCATAATAAAAAAATGTTCCATTTCAAGAAAATATCCCCTCCCAACACTTCAAAATAAGAACTGTTCCCTCACAATTAAAAACTGTTCCCTCACAATTAGACACTTTTCCCTCTTAATTAAAAACTGTTCCCTCACAATTAGACACTTTTCCCTCTTAATTAAAAACTGTTCCCTCACGATGAAAAACTGTTCCCCCACAATTAAAAACTGTTCCCTCACAATTAAAAAATGTTTCCTCGAAATTAATAACTGTTCCCTCACAATTAAAAACTGTTCTTTCACAATTTGAAAATCTAAAAAAAAAACTGTCAACCTTTCAATCAAATGTCCCCTAACAATAAAAAACTGTTCACTAACATCGAAAAGCTGTCCCCTCACGATGAAAAACTATCCCCTCCACGATGAAAAACTATCCCTCCACAATGAAAAACTATCCCTCCAAGATGAAAAACTGTCCCCTCACAATAAAAATCTTTACCCTCGCCTAAAGAATGACTCATTTAAACAAAGTCTGTTCCTTCACAAAAAAAAACTCCTTATCTTCACAAAAAGTGTCTCATCGCCTTTGTAATAACGGAGATATGGATAAGTTGATAATTTCTGTTTTACTTAATATTAAATTTAAACTGAAGATAATTTATTTTAAAGATATAATTACAAGTATCAGGTACATTTTTGACTATTTTTTTAAGAATTTTTATGCAGTGGATCCCACTAAACATGATAATTATGTTTCCTTGTTATTTGCGACATTCATATGTAAACCTAAATCTGATGCTTTTGAACCGGCCGGGGGATATATACACAATTTTGAACCTGCCGGGGGAAATATACACAATTTTGAACTTACCGGGGGAAATATACACAATTTTGAACCTAATGGGGAAATATACACAATTTTGAACCTACCGGGCGAAATATACACAATTTTGAACCTACCGGGGGAAATATACACAATTTTGAACCTACCGGGGGAAAAATACACAATTTTGAACCTACCGGGGGAAGTATACACAATTTTTAACCTACCTGGGGATATATACACAATTTTGAACCTGCCGGGGGAAATATACACAATTTTGAACCTGCCGGGGGAAATATACACAATTTTGAACCTGCCGGGGGAAATATACACAATTTTGAACCTACCGGGGGAAATTTACACAATTTTAAATCTGCCGGGGGAATTATACACAATTTTGAACCTATCTGGGGAAATATTCACAATTTTGAACCTACCGGGGGAAGTATACACAATTTTGAACCTACCTGGGGAAATATACACAATTGTGAACGTACCGGGGGAAATATACACAATTTTGAACCTATCGGGGGAAATATACACAATTTTGAACCTACTGGGGGAAATATTCACAATTTTGTTCAAATATCGATTTGTTAACTAAAAAACAAAGGAATTGAGTTTTTGCTACAAACTCTTGTTTTCTAATTCCTATATCTGTGCAACCTAATGTCGTTGACCTTCGATATTTCAAACTGATCAAATAAGCCAAGTTTGAAAAATCAAAAGTTTAAAACATCTGATTGCAAAGATATAGAGATTTACAAGTTTGAGTTTGTGGCAAAAACTCAATTACTTTTAGACTGTTTTCCTGTTCTTTATTTCTTATTGCAGCTTCAATAGTTGTTACCGATTAAAATTTTCAAGTGAATTTATAATTACAGAAAATACAGATCTAATCAAAATGTTAGTTTGAAACACCTTCGTATTTACATCCTCCACGGGTAATTTATTAGTTTAGGCCTCAGCTCAGGGCGAAAATATACAGGGTGTCCCACAAGACATGAAGGTCGCCATTGATCGTTGAAATATTCTAAGGCATTTATTTGTAAACCTAATTTTTTAAGTACACTTCTTGAGTTAATCATCACAAAATGGCATTTCTGAATTTCGGTCTACCTTGTTTGTGCAATAATTATTTCTGGAGATATGAAGAATTTTATTTAGATTTCGAGATTTCCGGTAATGTTAACAATACACAAAAGGCAGACAACATTTTGAAAATCCCAGGACAAGTAAAATTTTGTGATTGTTGCTAGGACGGCTCCGAAGTCTGTATCATTGTCAGATTGGATTAGTTGTGTTTCTAATTCTACAAACATTTGGGAATAAGCTTTTTTTTAATGAACATTCCCTTTCAAGAACATTTTAGGAATATTTAAAGTAAACGGAATAGATAGAAGAGGAAGCAATAAACATAAGTTTTATTACATTTTTTTTGTTTTAGCTGCATGTTAAAGAGCATGTAGACGTATTTTAAAGTAATCCTTCATTTATAGAGTGGCATGTACGATTTTCTATGGTACCCTCTAAACCACTTTCAGATCGGAAAGTCTTAAATTCTCACAATCTTCATTGTCTTTGCAGCAGCATAATAAAAAAACAAAGATATCTCAGTCATCAGATCAGATCAAACTTTTCTATCGCACCAATGTGAATCGGAAATGCCACTTCTAAGCTGAAAATTTTTCCTTAATCCCGATCGGTTAATTAATCTGAGCTGAAAACTTTAGAATGTGATATCCTTAATCCCGATCTGTTAATTGATCAGAGCTGGGAACTTTTGAATGGTGGATATCGGGATTAATGCTTGATCTCCTCTTTTTCTTAATTTCCAGATTAAATAATGCTTGTTCTCCTCTTGTTATTAATCTCCAGATTAATTAACCGATCGAGATTAAGGATATCCCATTCTAAAGTTTTCAGCTCTGGAGATTAAGAAAAAGAGTGGATTAAGCATTAATCCTGATATCCACCATTCCAAAGTTTTCAGCTCTGGAGATTAATAACATGAGGAGAACAAGCATTATTTAATCTTGAAATTAAGAAAACATTCTAAAGTTTTCAGCTCAGATTATGTTCAAAATTACTGGAATAAACCCAAAAATTAATAAACGCATTGCACAAGTTCATGGCAACTTTTCTATGCTAAATGTACTTTTACTATGAAGAGAAATCTTTTCATTTCTGTTTTCAGGATTCAAACATTTTAAAAATAGCATTCTGTAAAAGTTTTCTTTATGAACAATGAAAATGGTTAAAATTGTTTGGAATAACAAAGTAACTGAGTTTTTGCCACAAACACAAGTTTTCTAATCCACATTTCTTTGGTGTAAACCTTTGATATTTCAAACCTAGACTATGTAATCTAACTAAATTCATAATGTCTACAACATCGGGTTGCAAAGAAATAGGGATTATAAAATTAGAGTTTGTGGCAAAAACTCATTTCCTTTGCAAAACCTTTTTAGAAGTCCGGAAACCTTTTTTTAAAGAAGCGAGCTATTGTCTGTGATTGAATTCACTACAAAGTATGAGAAAGTGCATGCACAACAATTTCAAAATCCTACCTTTTTTTGTGGTTTTTTCTTCTAAATTCATCTGATAAATTTCACATTTGAAAACTAATTTCACCGTATTTTCCAATGTCTGCACGTTCATCCTTCACAAGGGAAAAAAATAAAGCTAGAAAAATTAGGAACATAATTCATTAATATAACGATCAAATTTAAATTCAACTAGAATTCTTAACATAATCACATTAATTTTATTGCGTCTATAATTGAAGTTACCTAATTGAATTATAAATACTTTTCTACAAAAAAGTTGTTTTAACTTATAGGGTGTCCCAAAAACTTGGGTAAAAATTACGACATTAAAACCCTTTGGTTTTGAATTATTAACAGATGTCAAAACTCGATTGTACGTCTTATCCGGTCTCCAAAACGGGGTTTGGTTTTTTTGTTTGTTACTTAATGCTTATGGATTATCCTTCCTCCTACAAACCTCCCTATCACTCTTAGGGTTTCCAGCTGAAACTAAACATTGTTTCGCGAAAATTTCGCAAAATTTTTTAATTCTGCGACCATTTGCTTCATTTTCACATCAAATGTTCGCTTTTTTCCGCGAAATTGCGCTTAAATCTGTTTCTCAATCAAATAAGAAATTTTCGCGAAGTAAAAAATTCGAAAATTTCGCGGAAAAATTGACATCAAAAACTTCAAAGCAGAGAATTCCACAAGTTCTTTTGAGCAATTAATTGTTGCAACTCTAAAACTCGTGGTTTTCACAAAATTTTCGCGAAATATTTTCTCATTTCACATTTTCGCGAAATTTTGCTTAATTTATTTTCGCGAAATATTGCAAAATTTTTTTCGAAATGCGACAGAAATGTTTTGCATATTTTCGCGAAATGTTTCGTTCGCTGGAAAAATCACTCTCCTACCTGTTCCACAACTTGATGTCAAAAGAACTATTTGAGAGCCTTAAAGTTTGGAAACAAGAAACAATAAAATTCAGGATATGGAGTTTTTAACCGTAATATGGTTTTTACTTTTGACAAATTTTTACTGATCCTTCTTTAAAATAACCTCCATATGAATAGCAAGACATATTCTGATGTATACCATGGACATGTACTAATTATACCTAGACATGTACTTATGTATACCTAGACATGTACTAATTATACCTAGACATGTACTTATGTATACCTAGACATGTACTAATATATACCTAGACATGTACTGATGTATACCGTGGACATGTACTAATATATACCAAAACATGTACTAATATATACCTAGACATGTACATATATATACTTAGACATGTTCTGATGTATACCATGGACATGTACTAATTATACCTAGACATGTACTGATGTATACCGTGGACATGTACCAATATATACCTAAACATGTACTAATATATACCTAAACATGTACATAAATATACTTAGACATGTTCTGATGTATACCTAATATATACCTAGACATGTAATAATATATACCTAGACATGTATTAATATATACCTAGACATGTACTAATATATACCTAGACATGTACTAATATATACCTAGACATGTACTGATGTATACCTAGACATGTACTAATACATACCTAGACATGTTCTGATGTATACCTAGACATGTACTTATGTATACATAGACATGTTCTGATGTATACCATGGACATGTACTAATATATACCTAGACATGTACTAATATATACCTAGACATGTACTAATATATACCTAGACATGTACTAAAATATACATAGACATGTACTAATATATACCTAGACATGTACTGACATATACCTAGACATGTACTGATGTATACCTAGACATGTACTTATGTATACCTAAACATGTACTAATTATACCTAGACATGTACTAATGTATACCATGGACATGTACTAATATATACCTAGACATGTACTGATGTATACTTAGACATGTACTGATGTATATTTAGATGTGTACTAATGTATACCATGGACATGTACTAATATATACCTAGACATGTACTGATGTATACCTAGACATGTACTGATGTATATCATGGACATGTACTAATTATACCTAGACATGTACTAATGTATACCATGGACATGTACTAATATATACCTAGACATGTACTGATGTATACCTAGACATGTACTGATGTATACTTAGATGTGTACTGATGTATACCATGGACATGTACTAATATATACCTAGACATGTACTGATGTATACCTAGACATGTACCATTTTACATTATAGAAATAATATTTTTTTTATTCTTAATTTTTTTGGCCAGAACAAACGCGAAAGTGTACTAAGATGTGTTCATATAATGGCTCTCAGTGTGGAAAAATTTCTTCTTTGCTACCAACATGTTGGAAGATCCTGTTTTTTAGGCCTATGGTATCTAAGGTAGAGGGGTATCCAATTCTTAAAAATAAAAAAGTGAACACTCACTCTTAATATAGAGGCAGGGACGGATACAGATATCTAGCAGGGGTTAGCGAAACTTGTAACGCACGTTTTAATTTTATTTGAAGTAAAATAACAGCATTTTTTAATTGTTTAATGGTTGCCTCTGTGCTCAATAATATACCAAATTCTTTTAATATTCATGGCTTGTTCTTCTGAGGTTGTTGGGTTTTGTGTAACCTTAAATGATATATGTATTGTAATACTCACGATAAGTAACCATACAGGTCTTTTTTAGAAGATAAGAATGACTGACTTTCTTTAAGTTGGAAACGAGAGAAAAGTTAGAAATGATGCGCGAAGCGCCAAAGAAAAATTTTGCTAATTTTTTCTTAATTGGCAAAATTTAAAAAGATGGTCCACAATCATGATCATGCTGGAGTCAAGGGGGGGGGGCGAAACTCTTTTTGCCACCCCTAGTTGCGCCACCGAATCATTACATCACATCGCATAAATATCTCTTTGTTAAAAGCCATTGAAGTCAAAATACTAAATTTAGCGCGAAATTGAAATTAAAACAAGAAAAAACTACTAAATTCTTCACTCTTTTATTTTTAACAAGATAGAATGTATTTAACTATTTTAGAATTTCAGAATTTTCTCTATTTTCTGTCGTAGCCCATCTTGGAGAGCTATCAGCTATTTCGGCAGGAGGTTTCTATCTGTATTTTAGTTTTGGGTCGCAGTCTAAAACCATTTTCCAAATTTGTTATTGAACAAAACCTTAACATAGTACAGTAAATGATTAAATATGTTATCTAACATTTTGTGAACGATTTTATTTAGATTACACATGAAGCTCTTGATTCCCCTTTACGTGAGATTTTCCACAAATCATAATAAATCTTTTTAACTTTTTAGTTCTAGTATTTTTGGCTTTAGTTTACGCACTCTTATTTCTGGATTTTTACCAGAAACTTCTACTTTAAAAAATTAGCAATAAGACACCCAGCTTTGGCTGGAATTTAACCATCCCGACTTAGACTTGTTGAGCGATCAATATTCCAGTGGTTTTTCCAAGTACAGGGTGTCCCAAAAAACATGGGAATTCAGTGACGAATTCGATATCGTCTTTGTTATGAATTAGCATTGTAACACCTAATTTCAAAAGCCATAATATTATTATGTCTGCTAGAGTTTATTTAATGAAAAGGGTAAAAGACTAAAGATGTGTCTATAATGTCTCCGCAAGATGAACAGTGAATACGGACAAGTTTACTCTGTTTGTATACTGTAATTTTCTTGTTTTACTATGTACAACCGGTTGCAGTCAAAACATAAACAAACAAAATGTAAACATAGCAGACGAAACTCTTACAGATTACAGCTTTCTCAGTAGGTATCACTATACTAAATCAAAGAATTATTTGAAAAGACGATATCGAATTCGTCACTGAATTCCCATGTTTTTTGGGACACCCTGTACTAAAATCAAAATGTGAGACAATTTGGTCATTCAGTTATGACCAGAGAAACAGACCAGTCAAAATAAGATTACTATGTACAATAAATGCTTTAATTAATTCTCTGTATTCAGGGTGAGTCTAAAATAAGTGTGATTTGCCGAGCCTGGTGCAAAATTGTACCTTATTTGTGCAAATGTCCTGTATGGTGTTTTTTCAATATTTTTTGAAAATTTGTAACTTTTTTTGGTACTCCAATCGCCCAAGAAAAAAATCCGCGAACCTTTTTTTCTCTAAAAATCAAAAGTTCAGAAAAGCAAAAATGTTTTATAAATTATTTCTATCGAAATCTAAAATTTTAAAAAGATTGAATCACAGAATCATAAAAAATTCGCAAAATTGTAAAAAGAAAATTCGCAATTTTTAGTTCTGGTCTTTTTTTAAGAAAAAGTTAACTAAATTCTCTAGTTCCTTTCTTTTTAAAATTTTGGATTTCGATCGAAATAATTTATTTACACATTTTTGTTTTTCTGAACTTTTGATTTTGAGAAAAAAAAAGTTCGCGGATTTTTTTTGGGCCATTGAAGTACCAAAAAAATTTACAAATTTTGAAAAAACACCAATCAGGAGAGTTGCACAAAAAAGGTACAATTTTGCACCAGGCGCCACAAATCACACTTTTTTTGACTCACCCTGTATGTCTTAAGTGAGCTCAAAATATTATAAATTTAAAATACTTCAACAGAACGCTTTATTTTCTCCAGAATTTTGTTAGTGAAGTCTTTCTTCATCGATCTTGATCAACATATTTATCTCAAAACCGTGAAATTTTTTAAAAAATGGAGTTAAATGCACCAATACAATTATAAATAAACCAGAACTGAAAACTTTTTATTAATACAAGATCATCCGAGCTGTAAAACCACTATAACGATTTAGCATTTCTTCAGAGATAATCAAAATCACAATTAAAACTTTCACATTAAAATTTAAATCAATCTTAATCATGTCAAAGTTTCTCTAAACTCAAGAGGTGTCCAAAATATGCTTAAATGTTTAGATGTTGCCACTGTTATACATTTAAAATTAAGATGAATTTCTCGGTACTCGGTCTGATAAAGAATAAATTTAATTTTGAAGATTTATTAAAAATATCTAAACATGACTAGTGTGAAATCTCTTATATATGTATACACATCAAATTATGGTAATAATATAAAATGTTATGGTTACATGCAAGAACAATTGATACACAACAATTCCAAAAATATATAAAACTTGAGTGACTAACAAGTAATGATGGAAAATAACTTGGTTCGTTTTAAAAGGTATTAAGGCTTTTAAAAGGTTCCACAAAAATGTATATAAAATGTTTTATAAATTTTTTTTAAATTATAAAAATTTTGACCCCGAGAAAATTGTTATGCAAAAAAACGAAACCTACACAATCGTGGCCCACTTTTCCCTTACTTTTCTCTTAGTACTGCGTAGTTACATAAAGCAAACTTTACCATAACAATTTTGAAATGTTTGAAGTTTTATTTAACCATGAAAAAGGTGATATATATCTTCATACTAATGAGCTAGTTTCCTTGACTAATTAGCCAGCATCACTAGAGTTAACGACTTATCAACTAATCAGCATAGCATATTTCACTTGGATTAGTTAGAAACCAATGAGCTTGCATCACAAGTGTGATAATGAGTCGGGTTGGTTAGAGTTAATGACGAATACTCAAGCATCAATAGAGTTCAAGACTAATTTCTTCCATCACAATGAGCTTGCATCATAAGGACTTATGCACAAGCAGCTCAAGAATAAGTGACTAATGAACAAGTACCACTCGAATTAGTGACTAAGGAACAAGCAGCACTCGAGTAAGTGATTTATGAACAAGAAGCACTAGAGTTTAAAAAATAACCCCACCGCCGCCTTAAACAAAAATATAAATCAATTGAAAGAATTTAAATCCAAAATATTAATAGTTTGTGGTACCTGTGTGCGTCCAGCATCTCTGACAATACTCCAAGTAATGCCTGTTTCCCGCGCTTTTCCAGCTAAAACCTCCATTTTAATTTCGGAAATTCTAATTACCTACTTAAGTCGGGAACGATTGGCGAGGAAAGATTACAATTTTAACTAATTTTTGTTACATGTGTAGCTTATAAATGACATAAAAATTGCTTATTTATTGTTTTGTAAAATTTTTATAAAAATTGGCTTATAAAAATCAAGTTCTGGTCGTTAAATCGGCGGAATAAGGAGAAATATAAAATTAGTTTCCTAATTCCAATAGAGATTCTTCACTGTCAGTTTTCAAGCAAACCTTAAAAAGTTGGTTGTTTTTACGTATGAAATAAAATGTGTAGTAAAATCGTTAGATTTTTATTATTTTGATTAAGAGAAAGTCTCTTAGTACTTGTCAGTAATTATTTACTACCAGCTTGAAAACACAGCTTTCCTGAGGTATGAATGATTGGACACACACACACACACACAACAAGAGATTATGTACAGATAAAAAATGCTTGAAGGAACGATTTTTGTAAATAAAATACCGAGAATTTAAAAACACACATACGTAACTTCAATATAAACATTAGAAAAAATTCATTTCATGGGGTATAAGTTATAAATGGTACAAAATTGCGATATAATCTCTCTAGTTCTCATCTACCTTAGCTTGGCCAGTCCGCTCCCAGCTAGCAAGCGCGTCAGGATGTGATTTCAACGCTTTCTTGTAGCAAGCAAGAGCTGCGTGCGCGCATTGGGCGGCTGCTTTTCCCTTCTGCATCCCAAGATCTGTGCGCACAACAAGCACCATTTTAGAGTTTCCTGCTAAAAAAGTTAATCTTAAAAATAGAAAAGTTAAACTCTGTTGTTTCAGTTAGACTGAATAGAATATTTGAAGAACAAAATAGCTTTATATTTATTATTTATGATAATACATGACTGCAAAATGTAATGCATTTAATCCCAAAAAAAACCAGATAATTAAGATTAGTTACATGTTTATCGAGGGCGGATTTCTAAAAAAATAAATACCCCTAATGCAGAGTCCTGCTCTTAAAAAATATTTACTATACAAATATTTCAAGTTTCAAAATTAAGCACTTATTTCTTAAATTTCTACAAAAAGAGACAATAATTATAATATTAACAAAATATTCCTGAATCTATAGTATCTTATCGTTAACAAATAATTTATCAGACCCCCCCCCCCCCCCCCCCCCCCCCCCCCCCCCGCCCAATCTCATCCTCTATTTTACTTCACAAGAACCTGTGAATGATGAAAATGAAGGCATAGATATACTTCTGACTTCACGAGGCATAAACCTAAACATAAACCATTCTAATTCATGGTGAAACATTACCTTACTTCACCTTACTTCACCAAGCGAACGGCAAACTCGTAATATCTCATTCAATCTACCTTTTAACAGCTTTTCATTGTAAATTTTGTTCATTAAAATATGAATTTGTGAATTCCTCACAATTTAAAGCTACTTCAGAAACAATTAAAATCCAAATAATTTTTTTTTTGTGAGCAATTTAATGAATACTTTATAAAATCATTATAAATTAGGTCATATATTCCTTGTACAGAGAAAAAAAAACACAGAAAAAATTATTTTCAAGGGGGGGGATTTATATAGAACCCCTGTATACCTGAAAACAAAGTTGACCGCTAACCCACAAAGCATTCCAGCCACAAGGGTATAACTGGGGTCAGTTAAATAAGTCCACCAGCCCTCCTCTACACTAATTAATGAACCACTCAATCAGCATTCAAGCATTCAAGCATTCAAGCATTCAAGCATTCAAGCATTCAAGCATTCAAGCATTTAAGAATTCAAGCATTCAAGCATTCAATGGACAATGCAGAAGAAAGAATGAAAAACATTATATCAATCAATCAATCAATCAATCAATCAATCAAAAATCAATCAAAAATCAATCAAAAATCAATCAATAACCAACCTAAAAACAAACAAACCAACTAGCCAATCGATCCAAACCAATCATTTAAGTGTTAACGTCATCCTTTTGATGTCTCAGAGATCAATCCTGATTCAGAAAATAAATCTGGCAAGAAAAATCTATTTTGGAAACCTGATAAATAGATCCTGATCCGATTTGAATCCAGATTGGTGACAATTTTAATGACCCTAAGCACAACTTGGAAACAGAACAAGCAAATGTGCAAATGATACAAATGTGACACAATTTTCTAAAAACTTACGAGGCTGTCTCTTCAAGGATGGTTGTGGAAGTTGTTAAATCCATTATTTTTCTATTTTCTGCTTTTTCATCATGCAGGCTTGAAACTCCTGATAATATGGTTAACTCAGGGGCAAAATTTAATAAATTAGTATTTGAACCACTTCATTACAACTCTTAAACCGGCCACTCAAGCGACTTGAGTTCAACATGAATTTTAATGATATAATTAATATTAGGGTTGGCATGAAAAAAACCCAGCCCAAAAAAACCAATAACCCACTATAAAAAACCCATGTGTAGTCTGTAATTTTTTTGGGGGTTTTATTGTTTTTTTTTAAAGATGAATTTTTATAATTATTGCCCTTTTATCACTCTTATAATGATAAACTCTTTAAAAACTAAGGTCTACTCTCAACTATATTGATTTTTAGGGAGTTTACAGCAATAAAACGGACACATTTATTCTTTCTTATGAGTTTTCAAAATATGTTGAGATAGAATAAGGATATAAAATCCCTTTATCATTCTAATGTGAGAGTGATCTGCAGTTTTTTGTATTTAACAGCGGTCTTCCTTCTTAAGCATATACATATCTACAGATTACTCTGAGTAGTCTGAAATTCAAAGAACTAAAATATAAAAAAATTGCAGTATTCCCCCTATAAAGAAGGAGGTGATATTACTGTATTTGAAGAGTATTTACTATGATAGCCTATTATCAAACAATATTATTATTTTTCATAACTATAAAGTTCGCCTATTACTTAAATAGTCTTATTATTATGAATTAGTAAGAATTTTAGTAGTTTCTGACTAATTTTAAATTGAAAAACTCAACAACAAAAACCAAAAAACCCAATGAAACCCACTGGGCTGGGTTTTTGGTGTTGTCGAAAAACCCATTTTTTAAACCTTGATTAAAATATCATCTCAAGCGATCTAAAATACAAATACGTAATACTCAGTGTCAGATTTGGAACATTAAAACAGATTGGAAGTTCAGTCCCCTGAAATATGAGTAGGACAGAGATTCAACATCTTGTAAACAAATGTACAAAGTCAACACGTGGAGAAATTATTCAATCAGATTACTTAACAAATCAGTGCTTAGGTCAAGATTTTGGCTTCCTGGATCCGGATCCCCAAAAATATGCGGATCCAACGGATCCAGATGCAAGGGGTAAAATATCAACCAAAAACTGCAAAAAATAATAATTTTACTCTCCAAACCCAAATCTGAACTATTGGAAAAAGAGAGATGATACAAATTTCCTGATTTCTGAATGGTTCATCAAATTTTAGCATAAAAAATAAGACTTTTTGTTAAAAAAAAATTCAGTAAATCTTAAAGAAATGACCTGGATAAGGTTTCATTTTTTTCCAGTGCGGATCCAGGATCCGGATCCGCATCAAAATTAAATGGATCCTAAGCACTGTTAACAATACTTAAATCGCTTAGCTTTAAAATGAAGAAGAAAAGAAACAAGGGGGAAAGGTGAAAGGTAAAAAGGGAAGAAGGTGGAAGAGGGAGGGAAAACAGGTGAAAGAAGAGGGAATTTATCACGGAGGACCTGGTTATTAATCTCCTAACTAACTTACTAACCCCTGATATATTCTGAGAAAATTACTAAACCTTAAGCAAAGCTTGACACTTCCGCCAATCTTGAAATTCTACCATACACTCTTGAACCCTAAACAGGAATCATAATCAAGGAAAATTTTATAAAAAAAATCTTAAATCTTTAACATTGTCACATAAACCATTTTAAAAAAAGTAACAAAATTGTTATTTTTAGAACAATTTTTTGTGACAAAAAGATTTCCCACTTAATATTGAGAGGGATGATTCTTTCACAGAGCTTGAGCCAAGTAGAACGTCTTGGAATCATGATCAAATAATCTTAACAAGGATTATGTTTGTGAATAGATTAAAAGAATTTCTTCTATACATTTTTATGACGAGTTAAACAAGTAATAATTTAATTCTCTTTTACATGCAGTGGCGGCGCAACTTTATTGAATGTATAATATTAAAGAAAGATGTCTGTCCTATTCGCCCCCCCCCATGTATTTCTTCAGGGGTGTATAATTTCGCGAAAAATTATTGTTCTTACTTTTTTGAAAGTACAGGTTTCCAAAAGAAAAGAGAAAAATATGCAAAATTATGCACAAATAGACAACATTGATCATTACTCATTACATAACATATTTATCATTTCAGTTATTACGTAATCATCGAATCCTTCAACATATAACACACATCTGCTAGCTAACATAGTTATTACATGTAAACATTGTGAAATACTTTCAATCAAGTACCTATGCGTATCTCTATGTACATTAAAAAGAATTCTAATCGCAGTATTCCATGCTGTATACAATTTTGAAACACATGGGGATGGCATTACGGAGGCAGAAAGAGATTTAAATCTTACCGAGATAAAGTTTGCCCTCATTCTCATAGCAATACTTTAGTCTGTCCATATTTTATTTCCTAATATGGCCTTATACAGTGTTATCTTCCAGAATTAGAAACTTTAAAAACACATAATATTCGAAGGAAGAGGATTTGAAGGTGGCTCGGACGAGAGTATGAGGAAAATGTGCCTTGGACGAGAAATTTTTTGTGGCTGGTCTTCCTCCCCTCATTGACGCGTACAAGTCAGTAGGTCGGGTCCAAGAAGCTCAAAACCGCAAAGTTCATGTAAAAATTCACAACGGACTTAGGAAATAAATATTGTATTTTCATAATTACTGAGACTAAGTACTATCCAGTAGCCATGTTTCTTTCCGTAACCACTTGACCCCCTGTGCAGACAAAAAATGAGCACAACCCCAAAATCTCCGTCTCAATTAATGTATTAACTCGAATTATACAGCTGTATGATTAGTAAATCCCTTTCGCGCTTGCATTAGCAGGGCGGTCCGCGTCAATGATGCATCTTTATCTATCTGCTCTGTGACCACAACTAGCCTTTTGAAGGGATTCATAATAACTCCGATTTCGGACAACCCAATTACCTGTAGGTTTCTTTTATGGGGGGACACTATTGGAACTTCGGACATATTTGATCAGGTGAACAGCTGTTTTACTCCCATTCTTAGTGGAAATTCTGAAATAATTAAATATTATGACATTTTTCTGAGATAAATTATCAGATCATTAGTATACGTTTTTTAATGTTAGTTGTTTAATATCCAATTTTTAAAGCAAATTAGATGGATACTCAATACTCTTACTCAATTATCCAACGAAACCAACTAAGAGTTTAGATTATAAGTTCATCCAAATGATTTACTGGAAACTTTTGATCTTTTCAAATCGTCAGCCGTAATCAAATATCGCTAGACAATAACTCGACAAACTAAGAATATGTAATAAATAATGTAACTGCTGCGCCGCTCGGCCCAGAAATTCATTAACCCTCACCTAAACTATATCCGTAATTTGTGCCATTGTCGCAAGTTTACCTTATCGTAGTTAAACACAAAATCAGAAAAACGATTAGCCAATAAAATACTGCGGTAGAATTTTCATATAACTTTATTAAAGACATATCTCTAGTTGATCATAAAAATGTTCAAAATTAAAATTTATGAGATCATAACTTTTGTATTAAATCTGTTTATAACACGCCCCTCGACACCTTCTATGAATCATATTCTTCAATTACAAAGTTATCAATGGATATTCAATTCGGCCGATGTGCCCAAGCGGTATCCCGTTTCTATCTCAATAATAAAAAAGAAGTAAAATTCTACTGGATTCAATTTCTACTTAAGAAGAAATTCTGATATTTTTAAAATCCAAATCCTCTTCACTTTTAAATTGGATTATACATTCTATAAACCTACTCCTGTACTTTATCAGAGGCATTTAATAATAATAATAATAATATAAATGCAACTTGAATGATAAATCATTATTAAATACAAATTAGAACATATACATATATATTTATAGGTACTGGACATGACTAGATAAACATAACATTAACGATAAACAAAGAGTATTACCGATATACGAAATATATAAAGACTGAAAAATATAACAGTATTACAAAAACGAGAGGGAAGGCCACAACACCCGTTTCTTAGTATCTACAACTAAACTTAACATTTCTAGTTTTCTAGATATTTTTTCCAGATGTTTTCTTATTAATAAAAATACTATGCAAAAAAAAATTCAGTGAATTGTTTGATGCGGCGCGGACGAAAAACAGGTGTGGTATGCCTTCCCTCCCTCAGTGAACAAAGTAAATAAAATCACAGGATGACACTAAGGGGATGATATACATAATTTAAACTAGAACCAACAAGGAATTTTTTTTTCAGGCAATATTCTATTTACAATTATCTAAATTAGATTGAGATCATGAGAGAATAACAATGAATTGTTAAATGCTGTGCTGATTACTTGATCCACATTGTCAGTTCGGATTTTATGAAATGTTAACCCGATTTAAGTAAACATTAATTCGCCACTTTTTAAGACTAACGGATCAGAGCTGAAAACTTTAGAATTTTGGACATCGAGATTAATGCTTGATCTCCTCTTTTTCTTAATCTCGAGATTAAATAATGCTTGTTCTCCTCTTGTTGTTAATCTCCAGATTAATTAACCGACCGTGATTAAGGATATCCTATTCTAAAGTTTTCAGCTCAGATCAACACCATATTGGATATCTCAACAGGTCCATCTGCTACCTTACACACACCAGAAGTTTAACGCGGAGGATGAAGAGCAAAGGGACTGAAAGTGTAATTTTACATTCCATGCCAAAATGTCAATGTCAGAATTACATTAGTACTCCTAAAAGCTTTGCATTAGATATCTATTTAAAGAAGACATTTCGAAAAATGCTTCAACTCAGAATTTCTTCTGGAAAATTTGGCAGTTTAAGTTTTCCTCCCCTCGAGCATCCTTGAAATCATCTCTGGATGTTACGGTAGACCGAAACACCTCTTATCATTCCACAGAACTCTTCAGCATTTAATTTTATAACTTTGTAAAAGATAATAATTTTTCCAAAGAAAAACCCCCTTAATTGTAAAATGTTTTTAACGCTTGGAACTGGTTTCTGCTGGAGTAAGCTTATCGATATTATTAATTTTGAAAACTGATTTTTTTTCTTTAAAAGTGACTTCCACCTAAAAAAACAACAATATCTTCCACATTATTAATCAGATAAATATTTCAAGGGCGCCGATGTGAATCGGTCATTGCCATCTTTCGCCTCGAATATTGAATTAAAACTTAGTGAATTAACACTAACTCATTCAAAAGCTCCAAAATCATGTGAAATCTGGAAAAATTATCTTCAGCACTAGATAATAGGAGACCTAGTTTTTAATTTTTTTTCCTAGTTTTGTTTCAGAATATTGTGGGTCTCTCTCTCTGTTCTTTCCTTCTCTGTCTCCTTCCGTTCCTCTCTACCTTAGCTTCCCTGCGCGTTGTACAGGTAGCCCGTGTTCATACATGTTCCTTTATAAAGCACACAAATCCAAAACTATTTCTCTTGACAGGTAAATGTAAATCTTGAAAATTGAACAGCAAACCAAGGTTGAAAATTTATATGATGTAAAAAAAATAGCATTCGAGACAAAACTAGGAAATCCAGATTTAAATTTTTTTTAATCAAAAATAAATAATTTTTCTGTCTGACCTGCGGGGTTGCAGACTAGCAATCGCTGAAGAAGATCCCGACCTCGTGTGGGTAGTTTAGGAACAACCTAATAAAGCACTCAATAACTCAATCAATTCCGTTCTAAGTCAATTAATTTATCTACTTGTCAATAAATAGAAATATCAATTTTTGAAACTTTAGATGAACTTAACTATATTTATCATTTAATCAATCAATCAATCTACTAATCAATCAACTAATCAATCAATCAACTAATCAATCAATCAATTAATCTACTTGTCATCAATCAACATACCAACTATTGAAACTTTAGATGAACTTAACTATATTTATCAATTAATAAATCAATTTAAATCAATTAATCAATCAATTTAAATCAATTAATCAATCAATTTTAATCAATTAATCAATCAATTAATCAATCGATTGATAAATCAATTAATCAATCAATAAATCAAGTATTAATTCATTCAATCATTCAATCAATCAATCAATCAATCAATCAATCAATCAATCAATTTATCAATCAATCAAACTAACCAAACATCAAATCAACCAACTCTCTAAACCATTTATCATTCCTACCAGTTAAGCAATAAATCAAATCAAACCAAACACTAATTGTAAAAATCGATTTTAAAGATAAAAATTGTAATATTAATGAAATGATAACTGACCTGGTGAAGTGTAAGTGAAGGGTTGTATAAAGGAAAGGGTTTATAATCTGGTAAACTACACATTCCCGGCCATACTTCTTCAGTAGGCGTTCCCAGCAGTTTAAACACCCTGTACAGTAGAAAAAACTGAATTTATGTACAGTAGAAAACAATTTTAAGCATATGCTACAGTTACTTTAAACTCTGTACAGTAGAAAATAAATTTAAGCCTAATATCGTGCACCATTCTCATTAGATAAGAAAATACGAATAATTTAGTCAATATTTGACGAGGGGGTGATGGGTATGGCGGGATTTTACCTTTTTATTTGATCGTCTACATCACTACCAGGAAATAGAGGTCGACCGGCGTTCGCAAGTTCAGCGAAAATACATCCCGCGGACCACATGTCAATACTATAATAGAAAATTAGAAATAACTTGGGTTAAAGAGTGAAATTTAAGATTCGAACGATACATTTTTTGGTTTGCAATAATTAAAGGAAAAATAGATCAATCTACATAACGTATTGATATTTCTCAGCTAATCCCCAATAATGTAGTAAAGGCTAATTACTATGGTTATAAGCTTGCAAAAAAAAGCATCGAGCCTGCTTATACCAATAGGGTACAAACAGTGGCGTATACAGGAACTTATCCAGAGGGGGTGGGGGGCTCAGACTCCGTTGGGGTCTGAATCCTTCTCTTAAAGGGGAGGAGGCTATAGCCCCTCTTGTATATGCCTCGGGATACAAATAAAAGCAGAACCATTTAACATTAACAATAACAGGATTTTTTAACAACTAGAATTAGGAAAATTAGAAACAAAATGGATTAATCGTAAAAGATTCATGAGAGCCCAAGGACGTATGGGATATCCACACACAAAATATGCCTTAGCAGCCCTTTATACCTACAGTATTATTTTACTTAGGTTGGAACTTTGTGGGGACTGCGGAGGTATCGTTTGAATGCTTGATCTCGATATCTTATGTTGGCGAACTTTTAAATTTTAGGATCAATGCTAATTAACCCTGTAGGGTTTGATCAACATGGGATATCGACGAGGAAATAAGTTAAAAAGTATGTCTGCATAAATGCATAAATGCTTAATCCAGATATGCACGACACCTAAGTTCTGATCTCTTATATTAAATATCTCCTGTGGACGCTTTTGATTTCTGCTTAATCCGCTCTTTTTCTTCCTTTTTTATATCACAGTTTGTTCCGACCAATGAGAGATCTGTCACTGATTGCACGCCAGAATTTAAAAAAAGTCTCGGCTTCTGATTGGCTGTTTAGGTTGGTTGAGATTCAATTAATCTTGAGATTGATAAAAAGATTGATTTCCAAAATTATTAATTTTTCTGCTCTGTTATGTTAACTGACCTAGGAGTGTATAGTTTAGCTCCAAAAAGTACATCAGGAGGTCTGTACCAGAGGGTTACTACTTCAGCACTAAATTAAAATAAATTTTTACAATTTTTTACATGTTTTACATATTTACATTTTATTTATAGTAAAATCTGGGAAGTTTGACCAATTAAAAACAGAATTTATATTTTTATGGACTTCATTTGACTCGGCTTGTTACGGGGTGGGGGCTTTAAATAAGGGATATTTAGCATACAACAATGTATAATATATTTAATGTATTACGGATAAGTGAGTTTTATAGAATGGAAACTAAAAAAGAAAATTACAAGGTGACCCATTGGGGAAAAAACGCAAACATTTTTTTTTATAAATAGACAGACAGATAGATAGACAGATAAATAGACAGAGAAACAGATAGACACATACACATATAGATAAACAGAGAGACAGATAGGATATATAAACAGATAGATAAAAAGATAGATAAACTGACATGCAGAAAGATATACAGATGAATAGACATATAGCTAGACATAAAGCTAGACATATAGCAGACAGATAGCTAGACAGATAGCTAGACAGATAGCTAGACAGATAGACAGATAGATAAACACATTCTCAAATGAACACTTCTGGAACATATTCTCAAATGAACACTTCTGGGATCTCGAAAATTATGAATGAATTTTTGTTGTCAATTGAAACGTTGATCAATCTACTATTATTTAGAATGCAGAAAATAAGTTAAACTAACTTCATTTTGACGAGATTTTTTTTTGAAATTTTCATGAAAAACTTGCTGAAATGAGTGAAAATTAAAAAAAAACCGGTGTATTTCCAGGATAAAAATCCGCACAATCCGTACAATTTGAAAAAAAATCCGTACATTCCGTACAATTTTAGGGTTACAAAATAAAAAATCCGTACAATCCGTACATTTTGGCCACCCTGCGTTTTTAGCTGGAATGAGATCTTTTAAATCAAATCCCGTAAAAAATGATTTATTTTTTATCAAAATTCGAAATATTTTCCAAATTATAAAATCCATTTGTTTTTAACCTCTAAAGCGATGTAACACAAAAAAGAAAATCTTTGAAAAGTATGAAATCTGTGAAAAGATTATACAAATCCGTTTGCGCAATGCAATAGAGAAATTTTATATTTCCTGAGATTTCATAAACTAAAACTTATAAAAATTTACTCAGTTACATTTTCCTCGGATCATGAATAAATATTCTATCAATGTTTCTTTTGAATAAAATAATGTTCTTTCAATTGAGGTTTCCCAATAATAGTGAGTTACAGAATTCTTACACTAACAGTGAAGAAAATTGAAAATTAAAAATTGTCTTCCACAGTATTATTCAGACAACGATTAAAAGAGAACCATTGTGAATCAGACATGTCCCTAAAATGAAGGGTCATTTGAAATTACGTATACAGTCCCTTTAATGAAGTTATTACGTATACTGTCCCTTTAATGAAGTTTTAGTAACTCACCTGAGGAGTTGGTACATTAATGATTTGACAACATCAGCATCAATTTCACCGTTTAAAGAATCAAAATATTTCTTCAGATCCTGAATATAGATAACATCATAAAAACTTGAAATCTTTTATTTCAACAAACTACTGAGTACCGCCAATTTGCCCGTTTTTTCAATATTAAAAAAGTTTTCATCCCCTGGAAAATTATTTTTGTTAAAACCCCTTCTAACAGATGCGGTGTTCTCATTTAATTTCTTTTAATTTTCTTTTTCTTTTCTGTTTATTAAAATTTAAATTACTTTCCCATTTCACAGTGTAGTCACTAAAGGGGACTTATTCTGATCAAAATTATAGTTTTTAATAATTTCCACTTGGACCTATCTGTTCCCCGAGGGAAGGGAACAAATATAAGATAAACACTGTTAACTGTTCAGTGCAAGGCAACAAAAATAGTGAAATTTTTGTAACCTTCCTTATTTTATTTAATGAATTTTAAGAAATTTCCTTTTGGCATTTAAAACACATTGCACTTATAATTTGCAATAAATAAATAAAAAAAGACGACAATTATTTCACAATATTCTGGTTAATACCATTTTCCATCTCAGTTCTGCAGTTAATTCATAAATCTTTGTAAAAAAGCTTTATATTTCATTTATATATATTTGTACGTATGTTAATTATAGCTGGATAAACGGCTGAACTAAATTGGCTGAAATTTTTTGAGGGAGTCCATGGTTACTGGGGGGTAAAATAGGCTTAAAAAATTTCGAAATTTTTTCCTTCAAAATTTAAATTTTTTACTTTAAAATTGGATTTTTTCCAGTGTTTTAAAATTCCACGAGCAACGCCGGGCACTTCAGTTAGTAAGTCAATATACCTGATCACAATGCTCGAAGACTAAAGTTAGTTTTCGCTCAGAATGTAGAACATCGTAGAGAGCAACAATATTCTTGTGTTTCAACTCCTGAAAAGGTTAGATGTGAATTTTACTTTCTACAAATGAAAATGATGATAATGATGAAATTGACAGTTGACAGTTGACAGTTGACAATTGACAATTGAGTGTTGACAGTTGACAATTGACAATTGACAATGATAATGATAAAACTAATATTTCTATAATTAATAATAAATAAAAAAAAGTACTTTTAAAAGTGTTTTAAATGTTTTAAATTTTGTGCTCATAGAACAACTTATAGGTTAACTGAAAAAAGACCGATTGAATCAAAAATCCAGATGGACATACAATAATTTGGTTGTTACTCGTTTTTAAAGACGATCGAAAGAACGAACGTGTTTAGTTGCGTTTTAGGAGCTGTTTGGTTCGTTTTGGTTCGAATCACTCGTTTTTAACTTTTAAATTGAAAAAAAAAAGTTTTTTTTAACGATAGTTTTTCAAAACGTGAAAACAATCCATACATACAAGGCGCATTTACGCTAGATAACTTGTCAATGAAGATATAATTTAAAATTAAGACTAATAAATTCAAAATTGAGACGACTCCCAGCAAACAGTAACAGTTGACATTGAATACCAGATAGTATGTGAAAGCAAAACATAACTGAAAAAAATGTCTAACAGTTGATGAGGAAAAATTACTGAATATCAAAAATTATCAAAAATACTTAACTTAGTAAACTTTTTCCCAATAAGTGTCATTATTATTGATATAATAAGTTATACCTTGAGTAAACATATTTCTCTGAGGGCGGAGGAAGGAACCCCTTCATCATCATCATCTGTAGATATTTATATATAATTATTAATTATGTATCTGTAGAGGATTAGATTTTTAGATTTTTTATTTAACTTTTTATTACAGGCCCGGGATTGTACAGTTTACACAACAACAGTTTCTTAACCAATAATAATTTGGCTACGTAGTAAATCCAATGTGGATGTGTAAAACAACAATAAATAATAAATCTTCAAATAAAGGATACTTAAGATTATGTAAAGATTTCCTCGGGAGTATAAATTATTTTATTTTTAAAGTGGGGGAAATGATGTTGATGCAAAAATGTATTTATTTTCCTAAAGAAAAATGATTTATTCAAGAAATACACCCCTGGCTGGATTCTCTTAATCAGGCTTGATATCTACTCAAATAATTACTCTACCTAGTCTGACCCTCTTCAGTGCAACTATTTCTCCAGTTTCTCGATTTTTGGCCTAAACATTCGTTTAATTATTTTAACTGAATCCAAGCATTAATTTATTAGCGTCAACATCCACAAGACTGTTACAATAATAGCAATGGTTCAAATAAAGAAAGAACAAAAACAATGACCATGTTGATATCAAAACGATAATGATAAATATCCATCAGAAATTCAAAATTGTAGCAATAACGATAATGGCAATGATGAAAACATAATTTTGTAAAATCTAGATTTAACATAAAGAACAGCGAGGAAGGGGATGAAGGGCCGACGTGAGCCCCGCGAAATGATCTCCGGAGCCTCCTGATACGCAGATTGAACTCTAAGTCCAGCGAAAACGTCGCCGCGCTTCTCGCTATGTCTCTCAGCCTCCGCCATTCCGTCTCCACGCCCTGCATTTTAGTCTCCAATGAAAAGTATTTGGCTTTCACATCCACCAAAAACTTTATATTTCAAACATTCTCAACATTTAAAAAAAGTTTTTTTTTATGATACATAAAATATTTGAATTAAGAAGTCTATTTTAATTGAGATAAAGACATATATTTTTTGTTTTCTATATTTCACAACTTATAAAGAACTATTGCAGTATAACATTAACATAGACAAATTTTATATTATTCTACAGATGTATTATGAAAGAATCAAACTTTATGAGCACAAATTCACAAAACACATATGTAAGTTTTTGTTAAATACTTGAATGTAAGTTATTATCATATGCAAGTGTTAACTATTCACAAGAAGACAAGTTTTTATCAATTGAATAATTTACTATTTGAAATTTGTGGTTTTAAACGATTCTTTCAACTATTGTGGATTTCACTAAGGAGACTAAATGAAGAGATATACAGGATGTCCCAAAAAGCATGGGAATTCAGTGACGAATTCGATATCGTCTTTGTCATGAATAAGCATTGTAATACCTAATTTAAAAAGCCATAATATTATTATGTCTGCCAGAGTTTATTTTATGAAAAGGGATAAAAGACTGTAAAGATGTGTCAATAATGTCTCCGCAAGATGAACAAGTTTACTCTGTTTGTATACTTCAATTTTCTTGTTTTACTAAGTACAACCGTATGTAGTCAAAACATAAACAAACAAAATGTGAACATAGCAGACGAAACTCTTACAGATTACAGCTTTCTCAGTTGGCATCACTATACTAAATCAAAGAATTATTTAAAAAGACGATATCGAATTCGTCACTGAATTCCCATGTTTATTGGGACACCCTGTATTTAGATTTGATGTTGGTTAAGCCATAAAAAGGTTAAACAAAAAATAAGAATTAATAGCAAGCGGAGTTTTAAATAAGGGCGTGCAGACAGAGTGACAGAGGCTAGCTTGGAGATGTAGCGAGAGGCACGGAAATGGTTTCGCAGGGCTTGTAGGCCATTCAACGTAACAGAAGGCTTCGGAGGTCATTTCACGAGACTCTGCACCCCCTCCCACGAACATCATGTACCTTGAAAACTGTACCATAAGTTCCCTCTCCGATTTTTTCCAGTTTCTCATATTTTTGCATTTCTCTGAAAAAATTTGACCAAGCGGTAAAAAACCTGCCACCAATTTCGCAAGGCTGGGATGTTTGCAAATACGTTTCTGCAAATGCATGATGAAATAAAGGAACATATCCTTGATCAAGAAAGCATCCTGACATCTGATGTTGAAATGCATGGTTGCAGGGACATGATGCACTTTCATCTATATACAGGGTGACTCATAACACCTTATAAAGTTTTCGAGAAAAGACTTTCTTTGCATTGGCATTCTTATGAATATTTTGTTTTAATTTTCTTGAATATTATTAAAGTTTTGGCTAAAGAAATATCTGATTTCCGAATTGTAGATGAGTCAGCCTTTCCTTTACTCTTCATCCTTGTCCTCCTTTTCATCCTTGTCCTCCTTGTCCTCCTTTTCATCATCATCCTCATCATCACTCCCTTCTACATCCTTGTTTCCTCCCATACCAACCTGAAGAATTCAAACATTCTTTAGGTTGTTGAAAGGAACGAACACTTTCCTGACTCTTATTTTTGATCCATAAATCCTTTCAACCCGATGGTGTAAACCTTTGATAATTCCACTTTCTATATTTCATCTGGCAGAATTAATTTTTCAAAAGAAGTTCTACGACATTAGATTGCCAGATATAAGGATAATTAGAGTTTTTGCGATTCATTTAATTTTCTAATATTTAGATTCCTCCAAATGTTAATTTATTTATTCATTATTGAATCCTTAATTTTTAGATAAAACATCAAAGGCATCCAAAGAACACTGCTCATTTTCGAAATGGCGTTTAAGGGTAAAACATTTTTCTACAATCATTTTAAACCAAAATAGAATTCTTAGATAAACTTTAAGACAAGTGAAAAAAATGAAATGTATAAGTGAAAAGTATAAAAAGGATGTTGATATTAATCAAATTGTCTTGAAACTCCCGAGCTCATATCAGTTTACAGAATTAAATTAAGTTGTGAGGATACCCCCATTTTCCCTACAAACTGTACTTAGTACCAAAGGCTTTTCATCCCGGATAAAATACAAAACAATGCTTCAAAAACTCCGTAAGTTTTTGTGATCTCTAAATCGTTTTTAACAAATACATGGTTAAATGTTAAAAGAAAAATAGAATTTAAAAGATTATTATAAATAATATTATAAAAGATATTCCAATTAAAACATGATTCATAAGTGGGTATACTTTTCTTTATATGTCCGATCATAACTCGTGAACTCCTTTACCGATTGCCTCAATTTTGATTGGGAAACTCGGTAGAACCACAAGAATGTTGTAAGCTTGGTTTAAAAATTCAAAGTTGAGTAGGTAGACTTTGAGAGGGATAGCTTATTAAGTGGGTTTAAAAGAGAAAAGAATGAACAAGAGAACTAGAG
>NW_019396116.1:231612-232782 GCF_000591075.1 Eurytemora carolleeae | reverse complement strand
TCCCCCTCACTTCCCCTTTCCTCTCACTTCCCCTTCCCTCGCACTTCCCCTCCCCTTCCCCCTTTCCTTTTTCCTTCCCTTTCCCTGCTCTGGGTTTTAGATTTCCTCCCCTCCCCTAGAATTTTGAAAATAAAAAATTTTCAATTTTTTTTTACCCTTTAACGCCCATGCAAAAAATCAGAAATTGATCATACAGTTAACATTTTTGTTCCATCTTTATAGTATGTTAATTGTCGATTTAACCAAAATTTCAATTATTGTTTCAAATCAAGCAATACAAATTTTTTACATTTTAGTTTACATCTGTAAGAAAAATTGAGAAAATCTTACTATGATGCATAAAGAAAGATTGTCACTATTTTATCAAAGAATTACGGTTTTCTTGTGCAATTCCTTTAATAAATAAAAAAAACCTTGGGTGCCATCTGGATTGCGAAGTTTCCTCCGACAGATTTAATCTTCTCTTCTACTACTCTACACCCCTCCTGGAGCAGTGCCACTCCCTCAACCTTCTCAGGGGTGGAGCAGGTCATCACATATCTAGAATATGTTAAATTAAGGTGGGAAGTTCACATATTACGCGATGGAGAATCTTTAAAAGTAATTTTTTCAGTTCTAAAAAAAATATTAATAAAAAAAGAATTTATTTACTTAAAAGGGGCTGTCGTTGTTTTTTAAATGACCTTCCATTTGTAAATATCTTTGGTTGAAAATTGTTTAATTTCATCGAGAAATTGTTGTTTAAGCCAAACAGCACAGTTCATTTTAAAGAGAAACCATTACTGAATATATTACATTTATTACATGTGATAAAAATTAATAACATTTCACACATTAATGGAAAGCCCGTAGACTCAACATGAATAATCAGCAAACAAATTGGACCAGACGAGAATTGCTCAAAATGTGTCGAAGTGGTTTTTGTTTGATTCTATTTAATAATCATAATACTGATAACTGAGCTAAGACTTAAAGATTAAATCCCGAAGTTTCGTACAATACATTGCTCATCCCTTAAGACCAATGCATAAATTGGTGTATGTATTACGAAAAATAACTTTTCTTTCTCCCCCTCACCCCTTATGGATTTTATTTTTAGGGTAAGGGACAAGAAGTATCAAAGATAACGTATAATTTTCTTCAATATCATCAAAATCACCCCCCCCCCCC
>NW_019396116.1:229662-231573 GCF_000591075.1 Eurytemora carolleeae | reverse complement strand
CCCCCCGGGTCCGGCCCCCTAGCAAAGATGACAATGCCCGATTACACTGGTACTCTAAAAAGTGTTGACTGACCATTGACAAAGAGATAATTTCAATTGTGGTTTCTATTTAAAGAAACTTAATTTAACACTTTCAACACTAAACACAACAATATCTTCCACATTTTTGATAGGATACGGGTTGCAAGGGTACTGTTGTGAATCCTGCCTTGTCATCTGTTTATGGAAGTCACTAAGACAGTACGCTTACACTCCCTTTTAAAACATTAGCTCTGAACTTACACTGGTGGTGCTATTAGATTGATACGGATTGGTATTTCTTCAGTTCCACAAGCTATTCCAGCACGTAGAGCCTCCTTCACAGCATCAATACCTAAACACGCAAAACTAGCTACAGCTAAGTATGCCCGACCTAAACACGCAAAACAAACTACAGCTTAGTATGTCAGACCTAAGCACGAAAAGCAGCTACAACTAAGTATGCCCGACCGTAACACGCATAACTAGCTACAACTTAGTATGCCCGACCGTAACACGCAAAACTAGCTAAAGCTTAGTATGTCCGACCTAAACACGCAAAACTAGCTACGCTTAGTATGCCCGACATTTATATATCATTTAGCTAGTTCAAACAAAAAAACATGAATTTTTTATTGCTGGCTGAAAACTGTCCCTGACTAAACGGCTCACCGTGAGTTGGGAATATTTAACAATGTTTTTTTTTTGTATTTTTGTAGTATTACAAGAATAAAGTTAGGAAATTTATTTTTACAAGCATTTAAAAATTCCGGGAGGATCATATTCCCCAGTTTTACATTCCGTAAGTAAATTATTTTCTTTCTTTATTTTGGGGTTACTACTACGGAGCCCACCCATTTCCTCCATTCGGAGGAAAATGCACCAAGGGAAACCTGCTATCCCTTCTAAGCCACAGCTCAGCTGTTCTTTTTATGTTTTAGAGGGGGGAGGGGGGGACACATTTAGTATTTGCTTTCCCTTAGATATGCTACTTGTGTTTTTATCAATGAAAAAAAAATTATATTTATTTTACGTATACATACACTACTTTAAATTCACCCCCCAAACTGTACAAATAAAACCAATAAAAATGATTTTCAAAACTGGCAAAAAATGTATGACGTTTATTATATACGGATAGACAAAAAATATATAACATATATAGATAACTCTAACCTTCGTAGGTAAAGCATGAGCATTCAAAATCTGCTCTGATCTTGACGTTCTGTTGGGTCAGCTTACGGTGGATATTCTCTATCAGAACCTGGACAAATATTTTACTAGTATTAATCTAGAACTTTAAATCTAAAAATACAAATAAAGCACTCCCATACAAATAAAATCAAATCGTCTTTGTTATTACGCTTTACAGAGGGGGGAGAACAGGACTAGAACAGGACTAACCTGTTTAGTTTTATCGTCTAAACCACACTCGTCCAATAGAGAAGGATCAACAACGGACTGCTTGAAGTAGTCGTAGGCAGAGCCCTGAAGATAACTCATTTTATTTTATTTGAAGACAAATTGAGGAACTATTTCTTTAGAATTTTATGGGCGAATTATTTTCCATCCCAAAAGCAAAATAATAAAAGGAAAAAAGAACTTGGTCTATAGAAATTCACTAAGCTGAGATCTTCTTCTTAATAGAGTCTAATTTATCAACTTACCAAGTTGAGTCAAAAGGATTTAGAACCGTGACTAAGCTTTTTAATTGCGGTTACATGCATATGAAATAAATGTCGTCTTCTGATACATATTACATACAGAGCGTCCCATGTCATATTGGATTATTTGCAAGGTTTAACGTTGAAATTCGCACATAATACTCAAAAAACAAAATGTTTTCTGCATGCAAAATTTTATAATCTGTGGTACAACCAGTTTCTGTATACG
>NW_019396116.1:154821-229059 GCF_000591075.1 Eurytemora carolleeae | reverse complement strand
ACAATATACTCCTTGGATACTCTCCGCTTACTCAAATCAATATATCCCTTATCCATGTCAACCCTGGATACAATATAAATACAATATACTCCTTGGATACTCTCCGCTTACTCAAATCAATATATCCCTTATCCTTGTCAACCCTGGATACAATATAAACACAATATACTCCTTGGATACTCTCCGCTTACTCATATCAATATATCCCTTATCCTTGTCCATCCTAGATACAATATAAATACATTAGACTCCTTGGATACTCTCCTCTTACTCGAATCAATATATACCTTATCCTTGTCAACCCTGGATACAATATAAACACAATATACTCCTTGGATACTCTCCGCTTACTCAAATCAATATATCCCTTATCCTAGTCAACCCTGGATACAATATAAATACAATATCTTCCTTGGATACTCTCCTCTTACTCAAATCAGTATATCCCTTATCCTTGTCAACCCTGGATACAATATAAATACAATATATTCCTTGGATACTCTCCGCTTACTCAAATCAATATATCCCTTATCCTTGTCAACCCTGGATNTCATACCCTAGACAATAAATAAATAGACAACCCAGACGACAGGGTCATACCCTAGACAATATATAAATAAATGACAACTCAGACAACAGGATCATACCCTAGACAGTATATGTATAGATAAATAGACAATTCTGACAACAAGATCATACCCTAGACAGTATATGTATAGATAAATAGACAATTCTGACAACAGGATCATAACCTTGACAAATATATAAAATATAGATGAATAGACAATCCAGACAACACGGTCATCCTCTGGACCAATTTTTAGAAAGATTAATAGACTCTCCGACAAGAGGATCAAACCACAATAATATAGATAAAAAATCTTCTATGCAACTCCGACAAAGTAAGTAGACAAAACACTATTAAAAAATTTCCCCTTCCTAGTTGAAGGGTTAATGATGCTTTGACAAATGTCCTACGTTCCTATGTTCCTTGTATTTAGAATAGATAGAAAGATTTTATTCTTTTATTGTAAGGCAAAAAATAAAGAATAAGTTTAGATAAACCAGTTGAATTTCTAACTTATATTTCTTGAATGAAGTTTTGATATTTACCTCAATATTGTTGTATTCAAGGAGATGTACATACGCCCCCATGTCCGCTATAGACCTTAACAAAAAAAAAGGAAATAAGAAATACTAAGTAAAAATGAAGTATCGACATACGCTATCTGCAACATCTTTTGTCATATAAAGTTGCAAGGGTACCGTTGTACAAATACCGAGATTCTTATGTTCTGTATATACCTACAGTACACGCCTTCGGTTCGGTATTCCTTACACACACTCTTTAAGTACAGACACACACACATGACGTTTCCGACCCCCTGATCCAGATCCTAACCCACCATAAAAATAGATCTTAGGAACTGAGTATGAACAAACCTGACGTTCACCATGACGACCTCATCTATCTCAGGATAGCGCTGCTCGTAGAATCTACACGTCAACGGCATTTTCTCTAAAATTAAATTTCAAAATTTTTTAATTTTTTTTTAAAACCTTAAACTCAATTATTGTCTTCTAGCTATTTCTAGCGAAACGTTTTTAAAGTTAAAGGTTTGGTTTTTAAATGCAGAAAATACTAAAATGCCCCTCAACTCAAGGATTTACGCAGGAGAAAAAAGGAGCACCATTTTTACTACAGTATCACAATTTGTAAATCTTAACATCACAGGGATATATTGCCGATGATTCGGTTTCATAAATGCGTCAGAAGTTTGCGTCATACCAATTAGATGGATAACCATGACGCAGAGGATGTTCCAATATGTGGTATAAATGCATTGATTGATAAGATTCAGAAAATTCTAGTTCCTGGATTTCAAATGGGATTGTGATATATGATTTGCTTACCAGTTTAACTATTTTAAGTGTGTTTAACTGTAAAAAATTCACAAAAAATATTTCATCTTTCACACTTCAAAAGAGCTTTCATTTGTATAAAATATTTCTTGGAAGAAGTTTACTGACAAGCTCTCTAATTGGAAGATAAAAATCAATACTAAAACTGTGAAATCAAACAAGAAGAAGACTAAAAACAAGCTAATTCCCGACTGCTGTATTTATCAAATCATTTCAGATCATCCGATCATTTACGATCATCAGATCATCAACGATCATCAAATCGTCTAAGCGATTCCGTGCTTCTTTTGGAGCTCCAAGTCTTCCTAAAACATAGCAAAAAAAATATATTTTTCTACAAAATTATTCTTTATATGTTTAGTTTTTAACCAAAAAATGGTTTAAAATACTTAACAAAAAACCCTCAAAAGTTTAACTTAAATTAAATGTCGTCATCCACTGATAGACATACAACAAATAACGAAAAGTGCTAGACCCAACAAGCTTTAATAATCTTGTGACCAGATTTAATGAAGACATGATTATACCGCGTATGTGTGGTTCAACCAATTCTCTTGTGCGCCGGTTCAAGCTAAAGAGAAATGGTTGAACCACGTTTACACAGTTCAACCATATATTGGTATTAATAAATCTGGTACTTTTGGCTCCTGGATCTACAGAATAGCTCGCTGATTTCTACAGAAAAGACGACCAAGAAAATTTAAAGTTTTTTCATTTACCATCATTCAGAGTAAAAGTTGAACGTGCTTATCACGATAAAAATATCACTCTATTTCTGAGGCAGGATTGACTTGAAGTTGCGAGTACAGTCCCTTTTCATTCCCCTGGGTTAGGTCAATATAAATTGTATAAATGATTTACCTTGACAAGCGAGTTAACTCCGTCTATCATACACTGAACCAGTTCAACCTCACTGTATCCCAACCTTGAATCAGTTTGTTTTACATTAAAGGGACAGTAAGCGCAATTTCAAGTGACCCTTCGTGCAAAGATGGCAATGTCCGATTTACAACGGTATCTTTGAAAGATGTGTCTGAAGAAATGTTGATTAAATATGTTTTTGTTTTTTTAAAACTATTTATTTTAATTTGTTGATTTTCTGCAAAAGTGATTTGCGCATTTTTTACTTATGAGAAACAATGGAGGAAATTTCGTAATTAAACAGTTTTTGGGTCAGAAAAACGGCGCCATCTTCCTCATCTTTTATCAGATTAAGGTTTCAAGGATACTGTTGTAAATCGGACATAGTTATTTTTGTACGGAGGGTCACTTGAAATTATGTTTTTAGTCCCTTTAACAATACATCTATCATCATAAATATAAGTGGTATACAATATTTTTTTATATCTCCTGGATCTAGAAATTACGGGTAGCAGATATTAATTTACAATTATACGATCCTTTTCATTGAACTTTTTTTCAGAAGTTACAATATTTTTTGTTATTGCTATGCCCACTCTTTCTTTAACTTTTAACGAGTAAAATTATATTATATCACGATAGATTGTGCAAAGTTTGAATTATGACCTTCTCTCAGAAATTTCAGTTTTTTTCAATTATTTTCAAGTCAGAAATTTCTATAAATCTTAAATGTCGTAAATCACATCAATTTGACGTGAAAAATTGGAACAAATGAAAAATATTTAACCAAAATATTTGTTTTCCAATAATTATCTTTATAAGCTTGTTATGTTATCAAATAGAATTCATGTCTAAAAATTGCCTGTGTTTATTAGAGATATCGTAAGTGATCCCAGTTTGTCCCCCGGATTCCCCCCTGGTGCCTCGAGGTTGCACTTTCAACTCCTCACACCTAGCCTTCAGTACAGACAATCCTTCCTTAGTATAGCCAGGCAGGTCAACATGGACACTAGCTCGCATACCTGGCAAATTGATTCTTTAGTAACGTAGGGTTCTTTATCTAATAGAATTACTACAACCCCCCCCCCCCCCNCGGGGAGGAGAGGGAGGGGGGGAATGATTTTCGAAAATATGGAAAAGCAAAATGAATATGGGATGATCTCCCATTTTCAAGTTTCGCAAGTTTTTAAATATTTTTTATACATTTTAAAACTTGATTTTGATTACCCTTCCTGTTCCAAGATTAGTAGGGAAAGCAAAAATAAATTCATATTGAAGAGGAACCACCCCAGAGCTACGTCAATATCCTAACTGTTCCAAGATTAGTAGGGAAAGCAAAAATAAATTCATATTGAATAGGAACCCCGCTACGCCAGTATCCTACCTGTTCCAAGATTAGTAGGGCAAGCATGGATGAATCCATATTTAGGATCCAACATGAAATCCTTTCCGGATTCCTTTTTCACACTCTCACCCACCGCCTATTTAAGGAACCAGATTCTTTATTTTATTAAATCAAAATACAGGTTGTAGGGCTGGCCTAAAACTCCAGAATTGGAACTAAAACGCTCTTAGTGAGAATATGAAAAGATGTTTGTTTACAATTGCTTGTTTTAGTAAGATAAGTATTTAGTGCAAACAATTTTGATTAAAAGAAAAATAATGACATGGGGAGTGGGTGAACTTAGAATAATATGAAAACGAATTAAGACGAGATACGGATGTGCTTTTTTTGACGTCTTAAAACCATAATTTGCTGAACTAGTAAAAAACTCACGCACTTTTTTATTTAAACTCTTGATAGTCCACAAATATAATGAAAGCGAATTATGAAGGGATCCAAATGTGTATTTTTGTCCCTTTTAAAGTAAGGATTGTTTAAACTTAAAAATTAAAAATTTAAATAAATTGTTTCTCTGAAGATCATAATATACCACAAACATCACTGCATACTGAGAGCGCGTCGGACCCAGGAAGACAAAATATTGTTGATCCAACGCACTGTCTCTTAAAATGCGAGTAAGAATCTGTCCCCCTGCCTGAATTCCTCTAGCCAGTCTGTCGAACACCCCTTTGACATCTCCGCCCTTCTCCATAGAGATGATCCTCAGCTGGTCCTCCTCGTTGACCCAGGTCAAGAAGGTTTTATCCTGGAATATTCCGGGGTGTCCAAATATTTATATCAAATTATTTTCTAACCAATAAAAAAATATATATATTTGACAATTGCAACTCCAGAACAAAAAGATCTTTTTTTGTTCTGAACTTTTCTTTCTAATTGAACTCTCTAGGATAACCCCCTAGCTCCTTGTAGAAGAACATATTTAGCCTTTACCAAGAAAAAATATAAAATCAGCCCCCAACGACTATGAGACATAAAACACTGAACACCCCTGCCTTATTATGGAAGATTCCTCGCCCCTCTGGCCAGTCCCTCTCCATACCAGAGGTTTGAAGGTTCTTGTCTCCTGGTACAAAACAACAATAACCAAAAGAATTGTTATAACGCTAAATGTTTAATGAAGAGCTCTGATTTAAATATTTTTGAGTTATATCATGCTTTTTGTTATCTGAATAAATTCTGAAGTATTGCTTATAAAAATAAGAAATATAAACATCGTAAGATAGGAAGAAAGATCACCTGATGAAGTGCTTAACTGTTATTGTGATGAAACATTTCGTATACATGTAATTACTATTTCCATGATTTTGTGTGCGTAAAATTAATGTTAATCTACCAAACCATTTTCAACTTTCAATAGAATGATTATGTCCCTGAAAGCCACTCCACTATATAAGAAAATAAGATTTCAATAGAATGATTATGTCCCTGTAAGCCCCTCCACTATTTAAGAAAATAAGATTTCAATAGAATGATTATGTCCCTGTAAGCCCCTCCACTATATAAGAAAATAAGATTTCAATAGAATGATTATGTCCCTGTAAGCCCCTCCACTATTTAAGAAAATAAGATTTCAATGAGAGCTTAAAACTTTTGAGGTAAAACATAAAGTGATATTTTAACTTTGTGAGTCAGATTAGCTTTGCCAAGATTTAATATATTGCAGACCATTCAAAACTGTCCCGCTCGTAAACAAGGAAAAGTTTAGAGACTGGTTCAGCAGTGTTATTGTTTTCCTGATACAAAGAGGAAATGATCATCTACAAGCTGTTGTCGGACTTTCTCTTCCATTCCAGTCAGAGGATAGTAGGTGCCAGCCAGATCGCCTAGATATTCTTTTATTCATCAATTTATTCAATTTACTCAATTTACTCAATTAACTCAATTGACTCAATTGACTCAATTGACTCAATTGACTCAATTATTCACTTACTCAATTACTCAATTACTAAATTACTCAATTACTCAATTACTCGTCTACCCGACTACTCGACTACTCATCTCCTCATTTATTAATTTACATAATTACTAATTACTCATTTAATCATTTACATAATTACGTACACATTTACATATTTACTCATTTACATATTTACTTTTTTACATATTCACATATTTCTAAGTGCACTGAAAGGCCGTCTTTCTATTATTTTCCGCACCAGGAAGAGAAAGCCCCTTTATACACATTATAATTGAATTACCACACAATTATTTATTACCTGTAAGGTTAGCAAAGGCTTTCTTCATAAGGTTCTCTACATCTAGTCTCTGGGTCCTGGTGATTCCAGGAGAGAGACCAAACCCATCAATGTTTCGTCCAACCCGGATACGGGTAGAATGAACAGGAGCAGAGGGGTCAATGTTTCCCTGATCAGATGTATAAAAATGTTATCAATTGAACTATCAAGGAGATGCCAGATGAGAAGCATAGATCAAATCAGGAGAACTGGTTAGTCAAAATCAAACTGAAAAGCTTTCAGAATTTCTTACGCAGATTGAGAGCCCTTCAAACGTTTAATATTTAACATTTAAGGTTATTTGAAGGGCTTTTCAGGGTACTAACAAAAGTTCTGGTATATGACATCGTGAAATAGTGAATTTCTTTTTGTGGGGGAGAAGGGGGGCTCTAATAAAAGGTCGACGAAATGAAATGTCAGTTCCTATATGTAAATATTGTTCACCTTTATTTTGGAAACATCCATGTCAGACTCATGAACAACATCTCCAGAGATACCGTGATACTCCTAATCAATCAATCAATCAATTCGTCAATCATTTCATCCATCAATCGATCATTAAATAAATCAAGCAATCATACCAGAATTGATAGTGAAATTTTCAACCAAGAAAATTGAAATATGTGGTAGGAACATAAGTGCGCCAAAAAAAGTAAAAAATGCTATAAATATTAAATGTAAATAATTAAAAACGTCTTCAACTGCTTTAACAGTAAAAAATCATTATTATTTCACCGCAGGATACGGATAAAAAAACGTTTAAAAAATAATCCGGTCCAAACCTAGTCGGATGAGATAGGAACAAAATCCATAGCACTGCTCGCAAATAAAATAGGACGAAAAATTTTAGAGTCAAAGTCAATATTGATCTCTTTCATTTTGGAATATTGGATTACTGACCTGGATAATAGGATCAAACACTTCAGCAAATATTTTGTAGGAATCCCAGTCACCTGAATCCACAAATTATCATATTCTTTTATGTTAACGAAAAAACAGTTATTCATGATAAATTTAATAATATAAAATATTTACTTATTTTTTATATATAATCGCTCTGCTGTAACCCAAGAGAATAGAATATATATTAGAGTGGAATTTAGAAAATCCCTCGGTATGAATTTTGTCAGTCCCTTTCAGCCTGAAAGGGAGTTCAAAGTGTACAAATCATGTAACTGTTCACAAATTATATGCAGGAGAGTACATAAATACAGTATGTTCCCTTGACTATCCATTTCAATTTCGAATTTTTTAAAGCTGTTAAATAAACTTTATAATGAATTAAGTGAATAAAAAACATCATTTGATTTATAGTTATAACGGAAAACCATCGTTTGTAAAGTGAAAGGCATAGTGTCTATGTGAAATGGTCATTGGTGGTCAATTATGAAACCAGCCTATTTCATAATTTGTTTTTTTTAATATTAATTTTAGATTTTCTAAAAAATGATGTTCCAGGGCCCAAAAGTACACCTTTAGTATGGAAACAGTATAAAAAATGTCCGTTTTACATTTTTTCTAATAAATTCCACTCTAATATATATTCTTTTCTCTATGGCTGTAACACAGTGTCTAATTTAGTCACCTACTTTTTACAGTCAAAGGGACAGTCGTCGAAATTTTAGATGACCGTCCATTAAAAAAAAATTGTGACATGTGCTATTCACAACGGTACCCTTAAAATCTTAATCTGTTTCAGAATGAGTAAGATATCGTACTTTTCTGCCATGATAACTTGTTTAATTCTGATAATTTCTGCATTGTTTCTAAAGCTAGAATGCGTGAATCACCTTAGCAGATACACCACATATAAAAATGAACAGTTTTCGGGCAAAAACCGATGGATTTTTAATTCATACTCTCAAACGTTATTTAGATTATTTGTGTGAATTGGACGTGCCACTTTTTCAATAGTGGGTCGCTTGAAATCGCGTTTACAGTCCCTTTTTACAGATATTTCAGTCTTTTTCCCCCCGATCATAATGTTTAACCTGCGTATATTCCACAGTGCTGATCATCATACTCCGTAGCGCAAGCAATAGCTTTAGCTAAGGTGAACCCAGCTGTTGTAGTAACAGCCTGGTGCAGTTTGTCCCAGATAGGTTTAGTCACATACTTGGCAACCAAGCTGTGCTTGGACTTGATCTCCGGCATAGGTTCACCCATTTTATCTGAAATAATAGTTATAGTTCACAGCCAGCAGACACACATTTTACAAATAATTAAATTCAGCCATCGGATCAGATTCAGATACATGTAAATTTCCGAACCCATCTCATGTATATCATTTGTACGTTCATTGTACATAAAGCGCCTCCCAGAAGATATTTAGAGAACCTCAAGCATTTTCTGAATGCAGTTTTGTTATGTTAGCATTATCGAAAATTTAGAATGATTTGCTCTTTCAAAATTTTCGGTCCCAAAAATCCAAGTTTAGGGCATTCCTCTATCCTATATGAGGTGCGACACCCTGTATTTCATAGTCATGTAAATCAAGTATACACGTTAATGCACGATTTCAACATTTGTACATGAAACTGTACAAGACTAATTGCGTAACTGAAGTACTTTGATGGGCACTGTACAGCCATCATGTTTACTAAACATGAGTTAACGTACTGCAGAATAAACTGGAGGAACGACAAGATAACTGAGTGGAGAGGCTGAAATAAATCCTAAGCACAATTTAAGCATATTTTTTTGTAGAAAATTTATTGCGAATAATAACCAGCATTTCACAACTGTTATAATGACATTTCTAGATTGTTCAAATCAAATTTAATCAAGTAAAATAAGAATTGCTTAGTTAATACTTTCATATTAATAGTGAAACTCAGTTAGTTTGAGTTTGGTGTTTAATTTGCTCGTATGTTACTGACAATCAGACAAAATAATCAAAATATGCCCAATTCTGATATTGCCTGTAAGTAGACTTTGTGCCATTCATTTATCTTTGAAGGATCCATCATCAAGATATATATAACAGCCTAAACAGTAAAGATATAAGATCAGGATCTATTTAAAAACATTTATACCATACTAAAAACTCATTTCTTAGGCTTCTAGCCAAGCTTAACGAGCAAAAGATCAATTTGTCGACATCAATTTATAAATATTAAACAAAATATGTAATCATTTACCACTTTTGAAGTTTTACGTATCGACCAAATTTCACTATTTTCGACGTAAATAAACGTTATGTATAAAAAGAAATCTTAGACAAACACTAACCAACAAGGGTGTATTATGCATTTTTTTTAATGAATTTGGGGAAATTTAAAAAAAAAATCAAAATCAAAAGGCAATTTTTGTCACTTTTTATTCCTACATTTTGATACTTTTATTCAAAAATTCCAAGGATTTTTCCTTAAAAATATTATTCCTCAAATTAGCGGGGAAATAATTTGAGCACCGCATAGGCATCCCAAATAATTTCTGGAGAAAACTGATATTCAAAGAGGGGGGCTGATTGAAAAAAAATACACCCCTGCGTTACACAAACAAAGAAAAATCAAGTCTTAGACTAAATGTTAGACACAGTCAAGACCTAAGAGGAGATACTCCACCTGTAGATTCCACGGAAGGTGACCTTCGGAAATACCAAGATTTGAAACAAGACCAGCTTTTTCCAATAAATCTAGTTTAGCCTAAAGTCAGACAGACAGTATAACATATTAAAAAATTCACCAAAAATATCAATTATTTTTCCTTGAAATAAGCTAATTCAGCACAATTTAGCGAAACCCGTCTTAACAAATTTGCTTCACATAATAATTCATAACATGTAAAAAAAAAATATTTAAGGACGATTCTCAGCAAAATAAATATCCATGGTTTAAAATAATTTTCTGCTTCTGCCTTGATATTTGAGATGTTGTAACGAAGTTTAAGAAAGTTGATCAGTTCTTCCAGTTCTACTTTAATATGTTCATTCTGGTTTCCTTTACCTTCAATATAATTTTTATTTAAGGAAAACAAGAGGGACTGTAGTCTCTAGTCTCTACACATAATTTCAATTGCTTGATCCAGAACGGTGCACTTGAAGTATGAACTAGATATAGATATTTATCGTTTTCAAAACTTATTCTTGTGAATTGTGGTTTCTCTAAAAATGTGACTTGCACATTTCTACTGAAGGAAAATGAACAGTATTCATAAACCTAGAAAATAAACAATGTCTTCTACAATATTGAAAAGATAAGAGCTTAAAGGGTACCGTTGTGAATCGAGCATTGCCATCTTTAATGGAGGGTCACTTGAAATAACGCCACCCTTTAACCTTATGAATCCAATATATGTTTTCCAAACTAAATTTTTTTTGCCGCTCATACTTCTAACAAATGTAAAAAAAAAGATTATGCGAATAAATGCACAATGTTTATTAATGGTTTTAGTCAATACGTTTGACATTTTATTTCTGAAGTATTGATGAAAATAGTAATAATTACAAAAGTAGATAAACCAGAACACCCCCCAAAAAAAAAAAATTCTATTACAAAAAAGTTTACAGCAGATTTGATAGGAAAGTGGACTGAAGTACCATTTTTTCTTTCAAATATATGGGGATTTCTGGTATATTTTCAATGTTTTTAATAAATAAAACAATAAAGGAATAGGACGATGACTTTTAGGCCATATTTGATGTTGATGTAAAGAAAATACCAGTAGGTTGAAGATCAACCAAGTAGTCAAATGAGTCATTGTAAAATGCACAACTGCTGTGTTTGATGTTTTTGAATTATTATGAATCAGAACTTGTGCCACCACTCACCAGTCGTCTTCCTATTCCAAAGTATTATAGGGCCTCAATGAAATTACCCACCTAGATGAAACCCGTACTCTGTCAATAGTTTGGTATTCGAATGTTTCCCGTAGCAAATAAATAATTCCGAGAACTTGGAGGTATCTTGGTCCACCTTTATCTCGTAATAGTATCCTCCTCCATCCCTAGATAATATTTAATACTGGAGAACCTGGAGGTATCTTGGTCTACCTTTATCTCGTAATAATATCCTTCTCCATCCCTAGATAATATATAATACTGGAGAACCTGGAGGTATCCTGATCTACCTTTATCTCGGTAATAGTATCTTCTATCTCTAGTTAAGTTAATGATTTGGGGCAAAAATCAGTAAATGTTTATCAACTCAATTCCAAATAGCAAATGCTTCCACCTTTTAGATACTGTTTCTGGGGTATACTGTATATTTTAAAGAATTTCACTCCCTAGGTCGGGGGAGGGGACTGAAGATTTTTGATGAATTGGGGGGAACAAATGGGACATCAAACCTCAAAAGGCAAGTATTTTCATTCTTTTTATTATTTTTAACCCAAAAAAATTATTTTCACTGAAAAATCATTAATTTTTCCATTCAGCGAAAACCCCTAATGAACAATTTTTACGCCCCGCGCAACCATTTATTACTTCCTGGGAAAAAAACGATTTTTTACGAAAATTTACACCCCTGTGCTGTTCACCAAATACAAAACAATGGAAATGACTAAATCAAATCATTGTCTCTATTCTTTATTTTAAATTAATTAAAATTCTCTATTTCAAATTCATAGAAATAAACTCTTAAAGCTAACCTGGACTGTTTGATATTTATCCCAGCCTCTACGCTTACATCATCTAAATATTTGTATTTGCAATAAATTAGATAAGTAAGAATTGGTATTCAATATGATCCGGGGTGAATATTTTCCTAGAGTCCCCCCCCTTTCTAAAAATACTTTTTTCCCCAAAAGTTCTCTAATGGTTGCGCTCCGCCCCCAAAAAAATACAAGTTTATCACTGAATATGGAAAAAAAATATTGTTCAGGAAAAAATGATTTTTTGGTTAAAAGTACCAAAAAAAAATTTGGCTTTTGCTGTCGCATTTTCCATTGATATTTACAGGGGTGTAAACTGTATATCTGAAAAAAATTCACCCCTGTAAATATATGAAGTACCGAATTAAAAAATTTAAATAATTTATTTTCCGCAAAAGATCTTAATGGTTGCGCAGAGCGCCCCCAAAAAAAATTAGATGTTTATCACTGAATATGGAAAAAAATTATAGCTCAGGGAAAGAAATGATTTTTTTGGGAAGTACAAAAAAAAACACAAAAACTTGGCTTTTGCTGTCCCATTAAGCATTGATTTTTACCCTTGATACCTGAATGATTGAGCAGATCTAGGAAAGGGACCAGGGCAAGCGTATTCTCTCCCCTCTCCCCTTTTCCTGAATCCCTGGACAAATATAGCGTTGGCAGATTTAAGTAATCAAAATCGATCGGTTCAGCCATTTTTACGTTTAAAGGATACATACAAGCAGACAGACAGACAGACAGACAAGCAAAGTATATATACATATTTATTACTTTTTTGGAATTTGAAAAAAAAATTAGATTTTTGAAGAAAAAAATGTCGATTTTTCTTGTTTTTGTTACTCCCCGGGCGGCAGGCACCCATGGGTTCCCTCAACAAATTTCAGCTCATTCGATCCAGCCGTTTGGACAGCTTAGTTGACATACATATATTAGCGAGAGCTTTATTATATAGAGAATATATACGACCATTAACCATGTTTACACTGCGAGTTTTTATTTCTCCGATAAAACTGAAAATAAATTGTGGTCTTTGAATTTAAGGAGAGCACAGATAACAATTTTTCAAACTTTTTGCGTTATCTTTTTTTGCGGGTAATAACATGTAATATGCATTCAATATACAATAAATCTAGGGGAAAGGAATACAAAATATTCTTGTTTAAATTTTAAGAATCATAATTGTGAAATTAACCATTTCTACGGCTAATATTCTAGGTGAAAATAAAATCAAAAGACCTGAAATTTAAAACCAATTTTATCAACCCCTTTTATAGAGATATATGCTTACACTGATATTTTATTATATTTACAAATGTTTTATTCCTTAGCTTTGTCCTGTACTTCCACAATGAACAGTATTAAATGAACACGTTAAGATTTAGTAAAAATATTTAATTTTATTAATAAATTATAACCAACAAGTTGTTCATTTTATGTAGTGCATGAAGGGTCGTAGCCTTCTGAAAAGTGAAATTAATGTTTACGCTATCGCAAAAACAAATTTGATCTTAGATGTTTTAGATCGCACAATGGGGTTTTTAACTAGTTACTAACCTAGGATCCTTCTCTAGATAAACAGCTCTAGTATTTACAGTTGAGTAACCCCAAGTATATCTGCAACAAGCAAACAGACCCTTGTAATAAGCTTTTCTGTATCTTTTCAGGTTATTTCTCCCTAAGTTTATTAATTTCCCAGCAAAACACAACTATAAGTCAAGCTTAGAAAGAGTTTAAAAACATTATTCAAGAGTAGATTATATTTAAAAATCTGTTTCCTATTAATGTTTAGATCTGTAAAATATTCCTTGAGCAGAAGATAGGATTGTTGAATTATATTCTCCTGAAACCGGTTTTAATAAGGTCACTGAACTACCTATACTGCAGGTTCAATTTTGAACCGATTAAAAGATAAGAAATTTTTTAGAGCAGTGATTCAAATGTATTAAATTCGTTCCCTGGTTGTATACATGGGAGGAGATGTAGCCTGGTAGAGCACTCAGTTCAGTCTAACCAGCACAGGTTTAGTTTCTCTTAATTTCAAAAACTCGCCCTAGGGACTTGAAGAGACAGCAAAAAAGAAAAGAAATTAAACTTCTTGTCGACAAGGTTCGACTTTTTCGACTTTCTGAGCCAAGATTCAAGTTATCGGAAGGATGAACAAAAAAAGATTAAAAAAATTTGTTGAAGGCATGAAAAGATTTAAACTACATAAAAGATTTTGACTTGCCACCCGTTGTATAAATTTAAACCATAATTTTTATATCAATTCAAATTTATTGAAATTTTCTAAATCATACCTTGCTTTAAGAAATTGATAACTAAAGATTAAGTTTTTAATTTTTTATGTATTCTATGAAATTCCAGATATAAAAAATTAATAATGAGGAAAGCATAAATGAAAAAATGGACTAGTCTGTGCCTGATTGTAATACAAAGGAAGAGAATATTCATTAGGTAGATAATTTATATAAGGTTTCCAGTGGTCATCTAACCCTGGATATGGTTTTAAATCCGCATCCTTCTCCAGTAAGGGATTAAGATCCTTGTCCGTCTCTAGCTGGGGGTTTAGGTTCTTTACAAGATGAGGTTTTACGAATTTATCCTTCTCAATCGCCAACCAAAAACTCAGCAGAACCTATGATACAGAAATGTTAGGGTACATTCTCAAAAAAAGATCACTCCTGCTTCTTTTTCAAATTCTTCTCAAATCATAGTATTAAAACCAACATGATTTGGGATACCCACTACCCTCAATGTATATGGGATAAAACTAAAAAAAAAATCATTTGAAGATGTTTTCTGTCTAAAAATTGGACAGCTGCAGGAAACACTAAATGCAAAAAAAAAAGACGCACTAAATTAATTCTGTGCCCTGGATTAATGCCATTTATGAACATATCTAACCTCTGTAGGAAAATATGATTTTCAGAAAAGGAAGACTGGAAAAATAGACATGAAAAATATAAATCCGAGTTAACCTTGTCAAACCTGTGTAGAAAATTTTTCAAAATGCTCTGCAAGGATTTCTCCAACCCAAGAAGTAGAAAGATAGTATCTTGTTACACATGCTTCGATTGGAATAGAAACTAAATATAATATATTATTTGTAGCAAGATCTTGTTCTAAACTTCCAAAGATCAAATTTTGGATGATTAATTTTGAAAATATGTGCCTAGCTTTGAAGTTGTACTTTCGTTTAAAGACTTTACCACAACACTATTCGATCCATGGTAGCACTACTAAGAAACTAAAAAGATCAAATAGTATTTGAGCAACTCCTAAAACATAAATAAACTATTAACTTATGCAGATTTTCTTTGTCGTCAATTACTCAAAACGTCTCAAAAATCCATATTTAGAGCTCAGCAGAATCCAGGATAATGAAACGCTATATTCACAATCGGAAAGGTTAAATACAGAAGCAAGGGAGGGTGTTGTGCAAGAGTTTTAAACATGAAACAGACATATCTAACGGTGGAAAAAATATCGTTACTTGCCTATCACAGAACCTTCTTTCACATGCTCTAAAACCTGCAAACCCCGGTCTGTAGATTGGAATTTAGCAACTCTCATTCTTAACAAAACTATCGTATACTTTTAAGGCTAAGAAGGCCCGGGGGAAGAATGAATAAAAATGTGTACTACAGAGGCTCAACTAAAAAATTATCTAAAATTTAAGAAATGATAGTTTTTAATGTTCCTGTAGCATGGCGTCCAGTCTTTGAGCTTCAGCCATTTCATCAGATTTACAACTTCGGGTTCATGACCTTTCAATAAAAACATTTGAGCATATCTTTCAAATAAACATGTTTTTATAAAGTTATTGTTACATTTTACCTAAATTGAATCCATCTTTTTCGAGCAATTTATCTTTTTTCCTCATTTTTTATTAACTTTTTAACTTTTCCTTTTCAAACCAGTTTCTGATTTCAATGTGGTTTATTTCATGAGTTGCGGCATTGTACTAAGGCGAAAATGTACTTAACTAGAGCATGCGCAGATATATCACAAATTTCCAAAAATTAAAGGGGTTTTCTTCATTTTTTGTTGGAAATATATTTTCATATTTTTTTCAAGATTTCAGACTCTTTGTATGAATTCAATGAATATTTTTTTGTAAAAATTAAATTTTTTTTGTGAAATCTTTTATTCTTTTGATTAATAATAGGAATTAGTTGCGGCATTTCCCATAAACCGTGACAGCAACATCGAAGAAATCCAGAAATTCCCTAAAAATTAACAAAACTGGACCCTCGTACGTTTATTATGTAAAATATATGAAATGTTCAAAATGTAGTACCTTGTTATTTACTTTACCTTGCACGTCGATCACGCCTTTATGAACGGATACAAGATTCACCAATTTGATAAGATTTGTTTCCAGAAAATGTCGTACAATGGCGGGGGTGCATATGGGTCTCAGTACTCGGATGCGAACAACTATTATACTGCCTCATACACCAACCCTCCCCCTCCTCCCCTCCCAGTCCCTGATACCGTCCCTCAAGGTAAATTTGGGGGTAGGGTGGGGAGAAATTAAAGGCCTGATAATTTCCTAGAGAACAATTTTTGAACCCCTCCCCCCCCCCTCCTCCTATCAATTAATGGATCTCATATGCAACACATGTTGTTTGTAAGAACTTAAATCTTTGCATAGAAGTATCATAAAGTCTGCAAATACTTCTTTTCTGCTTTATCCTCAAAAAAATGTGCATTAAAGGTTATTAAATGTTAGAATTCCAAAATATAATAGGTCATTAAATGAAAGAATTCCAAAATATTATAGGTTATTAAAATGCATAAATTCCAAAATATTATAGGTTATTAAAATGCAAAAATTTCAAAATATTTTAGGTCATTTAATGTTAGAATTTCAAAATATTATTGGTTATTAAATGTTAGAATTCCAAAATATTAATTCCAAATATTATATCCCAAAAAAAAAAAAGTATTCAATCTTTCCTTTTTCCTAAAGTTCTAATAGATACTTCTGCATTTTTTAAATTTTGACAGAGAATGTAGAAAAATAGAAAACCAGATAAATCTAATTCCCGACCACTTCTAGAAGAAACACATTACATTTCCTTTCTTTTGAGGTTGAGGTTTAAACTTTAAAGGTTAAATTCAAACTATTTTAAGTCTGTGATACAAACTGGTCAGACTGGTGGCGGAGCCGAATACGAACAAAACTACTGGTCCGCCTACTATCCTACTTACGGCGGAAATAGTATGACTGAAACAGCCCCCAGAGGCGGAGCTAGGGGCGGAGGAGGATTCAGGGGCGGAGCAACTAGAGGTGGCTCTCGAGGCGGAAGGGGTGGACGAGGAGCCAAGAACTGGAATACCGGTGGATCCGAATGGGGTGGAAGTTCTTCGGAGTGGGGGCCTCCAGGCACAGAAACGTCCAATTGGTCGACATCCAATCAAACTTGGACGCCAGCTTCAGGATCTAACGCGGATTGGTCGCAATCCGCAGGATCCAATCAGAATTGGACTCCATATAATCAGCAAGAGGGTAGAGGTAAAATTAATTAATTTAAAAAAATTACCTGAAATAAATCATATAAACTGAAGTTTCCCTTCCCCCGGCATGTTAATTTGTGAATTCATTTTGTAACAAATCTCTGATCCTGAAAGTAAATTTAATGAAATTAAAATTGAAAAGTGTTTTTTTGAGCAAAGTTGTTGGTGAAATTTCTTAGTAGATCATTTCCTGCCTTAAATTAATCCTAAATTAAATTAAATTTAAGCGTGTAAATTAAATTAAAGGGAGTGTAAGCGTGATACCCTTGAAACCTTTCTCTGATCAAAATGTAGTAGATGCAATCGTTTAACTGACTCGAAAAGTGTTCTTTTTTCTGTGAGTTTCTCCATTGTTTTTTTAAAGCAAGAAATGCGCAAGTTATTTTTGCTAAGAAACCGCAAATGAAAATAAACAGTTTAAAGAAGCAAAAAAAAAACATTTTTACCTATTTCATACTTGATCAAACAAAGCTTACCATTGTAAATCGGGCATTGCCATCTTTGCATAGTGTCGCTTAAAATTACGCTTACAGTCCCTTTTATATAAATATTATTAAAACAGGAAGAGGAAGAGGGAGGGGTAGAGGAAGAGGGGGTTTTAAGGTAACCTTTCAAAATAAAATATTTAGTATTTGTAACAATATTATTTTGGTTTGCTGATGTGGAAAGACATTTTCTCTTTATTGAGAGGGTTTAAGCTTTTTTCCAAAAAGGCGAGAACCTTCGAGTTTTAACATTTGTGCCAAAAAATAGTGGAATGTGTAATTTTAGGAAATGTCTGCACTTGTCTTGTACTTTTCGACAAAGCAGGAATAAAAAAATGTATATTTTTTAGACAAACGATCCTCCGATGCCCAAGTACTATTCATCAGTCGAGGTAACTTTAAACTTAAAAAAAATATATATTTCCGTTAAATTATTTAGTTCATGTTGGGGATTGTTGATATTCTTGAAATCAAATCAAAGCAAATATTTATTTGTTTGAAGATTTAATTATTAGTGACAATATGATTATCACAAAATAAGATAAATCCTCATGAGGGAAAAAGAATCTGATGGGCTGTAAATAGCTTAGTTTCGTGGAGGGGGGGGGGGGGGATATCTGTACGAATATTATTTTGTAAAAAAAAATTAAAAATTAGTAAGTAAGAAGCGATCCTAATCTATTTCAATTTTCAGGAGTTCTTTGCTGGTATTACTATGCACCCGACAAGCTGGGTCACAGATCAAGCTAGACGTCATCAATGGACAATATCGGGTAAATGGGGTTTAATTTATTTTATCTGATCAGCCAATGTATACTGAGTTGTTTTTGGTTGACTTGGTTCAGCCGTTAGAGAGGCAATGCAAGTTCAACCAAATGTAAAAATTCGGGGAATATCAAGGGAAAGGGAAATCATTGATTATGGACATTTTCGGAAGGGGGGGGGGTGGATATTTACTTTATTTATTAATTAGATAAAATCGATATCAGGTAAAATGAGTTACATCGGGTTAACGTGGTTCAGTTGTTAGAGAGGCAAAATGCCTAAATTCGGGGAATATCAAGCGATAGGAAAATTATTTATTAATAGACATTTTTGAGGTGAGAGGGGGGGGGGCTAGTTTTAGATATTATATTATTAATTAGATTTTAAGAAAGCTTAAAATATTCTAGGGAAAGAAGGAACAGAGGGTATCAAGTACAAGTTTTTGCTTGATATCGGAGATATCAATGCGGTTGGAGTTTCGAAAAAGAAAAAGGAAGCCAAGGGCTTTGCTTACAGGTTAGCAAACAAAAATGTACCAATTCTGATGACAAAATCTTTTAAATTTAAAAGAAAATTCTGCCATAAGTTGCAAATTATTCAAATTGTTTACATTTATCAATGTGAAATCTTGTTACGTCAATTTTTATTCAAGACTGACCCTGGCGTTTCCCGAAATTGTTAATGTTAAGGTTGATGTCCGTGAAAATTGCTGAAAAGTTAGGAATGGTTCCCAAGCTGCCTGACGATATTGGTAGGTTTTCTATTAAATATATTTTAATTTATGTTTGTATTTTTTGAAAAAAAACCTTAGCTGTAAAATGGCAATCATGACACTTTTCTTATTTTACTCTATACATTTTTTGTTTCTGAGATAAAAATACTGAGGATTGTTTTTACTAGCTGAAATTGTCAACCCTGAATCTGCTCCCCCACCTCCTCCTCCTGTAACAGAAGTTGTAGCTAAAGGTAAAAAATAAGGGTATAAATTTTCGTTCAAAATCCCCCCACCCTTTTTTATTATTAATCTCCTTTTTTGTGTTGATTTTCAACAATATTAATCCCTATGTATTATAGCACCTGTAAGCTTTGACGCATCTGCGCCCGTAACAGTCGTGCCTCAGCTTCCTCTTCAGCCACAAGTTATACCAGAGGTTTGGGGTTATTTACTCTTTCACTGATGGTTTAATTGATTTAATGGTTGATTATTGACTCTTTGATTGACATGATGATTGTTAAATCAAATTTATTCATTGATTGATTCATTCATTCATTGATTGATTGATTCACTCATTGATTGATTGATTGATTGATTGATTCATTCATTGATTGATTCATTCATTGATTGATTCATTCGTTGATAGATTGATCAACTGATTTACTGGTTGATTGATTGACTGATTGATAGATTAATAATTTGTTGATTGATTTACAAGTGATTAATTGGGTATTTTTTCCTGAAAAAATGTCCAGTTTTATTTCGCTGAGTTGGGAAAAATAAATGATATTTAGGTGGAATTAAATGAACTTTTGGGTGTAAAAAGTATGAAACGGGATGAAAAAACTTACCTTTTCTTACTTGTCCAACCTTTAATTTTGTTCACAGATCTTTAAAATTATGGGGGGGGATTCTTTGAAATATACGCCCTTGCTTGTTTGTCAAATTTGTTTATTTTAATTGACTGATCTAACATCTGATTTAATATTTGATTTAATGAATAGAAAATTTAAACATTTTATTTAATTTTTGATCTGTTTATTGAATATATGATAAATTTGATTAAAATTTCGTTGATTAATTGAAAATTTTATTTATCTATTGAATATTTTAATAATTGAAGAGCTTTATGTGCAGAATATCCCTGTATTAAACGATGAGGAGATCAGTGCATTCCCCGGACACCCGATAATTCTTCTTACAGAAGAATTAAAGTAAGTTTACATTATTTGAAGGCTGCAGTGTGCAGTGTACTCAATGAATAATAGGCATGGGACGTAGGTTTGCGGAGGGGGGGATAGATAAAACTCCTAAATTGATTTGGTGGCCGCAGCGCCGGCCCCCTAGCTTGTCCTAGCCGCGGCGCTCGGCCCCCTAGCCTGTGCTAGCCGCCACGCTCGGCCCCCTAGCCCATCCTAGCCGCAGCGCTCGGCCCAGAAATTGTCTTAACCTAACCTAACCATCAAAATAGGAGTTTTATCTATCCCCCCCTTCCGCCAACCTACGTCCCATGCCTGAATAATAGAATATGGATCCAACTCAATAAAGCAAGACATTTGCACATCACTTAAAGCGACACTAGGCAGAGACTAATTCATTTTGATTTTTAAATGACCTAGGATCTATGTGTTAAATTGGGTTATGTTAATTTGAAAACTTAAGCGCTTATCGTAAATTAATGTTGGAACCTTTTGAACAAAAGTCATGTATGCACGGCTTGGCGCTTAAATTAGATGTCCGAGAAGAATTTTTTAAGACTGGCGGAGTTTCGACTGTGTGTATTGGCTTTAAAAGGAGCCAACCGATTCGGAATTTTTTATTTCTTTGGGCAGGTCGTTCCATTGTTAAACTACACGATTAGAGTAAAATCTTCTTCTCAACTCTGTATTGGATAGTTTACTTTTAATGTTTAAGGGATTCACAGAAGCGGTGTTACTCTCCTCTGTCTTCTACAAACTCGAACCAAACTCTTCTGTCAACCCTATCAATCTCATGTACAATTTAAAGTCTGGAACACGTCAAACTGAATCTGCGTGTTCTTTCAACCTGTCTTTATAATTATTGCTATTTAGTCCAGAGATCATGATAACAGCTTTTCTATCACTTCTTGATCCTGTTGAAGCCATGGATTCCATGCTAGTTTTGAAAATTCAATATGGGGTCTAACATAAGTTGTGTCAAGGTTTATAAAGATTTTTCTGTCTCTGTAATGAAAGAAGTGTGAAATTTGGGTCAAAACACCATTTGCCTTTCTGGCTGCTTCCTTACATTGGAGGGAGGGCTTAAGGGATTTATTGATTATAAAATCAATCTGAAGAAAATACAATCAATCTTGATAATTTATTTTGAATTTAAAGGAACTGAAAGGGTAATATCAATTGACCTTCCATTTATAAGAACAACCCTTTAAATTTTTGCTTCATCAATGATTTCGTAGATATTCTTATTTATATAACAGGAAATTAAGTACCAAGAAACCGCGCGAGTGTATACTAGTAGGGAGAGTACAGTGTACACCTTGAGTCTCCCGGCACTCAATCTTCAGCAGTACTAATGAGGGTATTTACCTCATCGTTGTCCAGACGAAGGTTTGAAGTTTACCGTTGTGAATCGGATATTTAACATGCCTGTTCATAAATGAAAGGTCACTTGAAATTACGCTTACAGTCCCTGTTAATCAGTTCTACACCATCTTTAACCTTTCTAAACTATCCCCTCAAAAATTGTGTTTAAGACGGCGTGGTTTGGGAGCTCCTATATTCTCCTGTGTGAACGAGGAGAGGGTGAAGATGAAGGGACACGGAAACTTCGGCAAAACTAACTATACTATGAAGGTGATCAAAGATTTTGTATTTTAATGCTTTACTTTACAGGGATATATATTTTCTTGATAAATTATCCCTCCTCTTCGAAAATATTTAAGGGTTGTATTAGCTGTGTTGGGAAAAATAGAACCGTCAAATTTTAATTTTAATTTTCCCCAGATAATCAATAATTATGCATTTTAACTCCAGGCATTTATGTATTTATGCCCTTATCCATAATTCTTGCTGATTTTTAAAAGTTTTTTCTCTCGTTTTTCTTTTATTGGATGTATAATCATCAAGTTCGCTATCATAGCTAAAATATATAGGGCGACCAAGCCACTTTGTAAATTCATAAATCCATAATGTTTGCTGATTTATAAAAAGTTTTATCTCTCGTTCTTCTTTCATGGAATATCTAATAATCACGTTTGTTATCTTATCTGAAAATATAGAGGGTGATCAAGCCACTTTATAATTTTATAATTTTATAAATGTATAAGTTTCTGTTTCTTTCATAAAGTATTTGAGAAGAAAAAAAAAAAAAAAAATTTTAAAAAATTATTTTCCCACATTTAAAAACCATACTTAATTTTACATAATCAATAGTGCTTCCATTACTTGTAAAAAATAAAGATTCCGTAATTTCGGTTGGGAAAAATAGAACCGTCAAATTTTAATTTTAATTTTCCCCAGATAATCAATAATTATGCATTTTAACTCCAGGCATTTATGTATTTATGCCCTAATCCATAATTATTGCTGATTTTTTAAAGTTTTTTCTCTCGTTTTTCTTTTATTGGATATATAATCATCAAGTTCGCTAAAATATACAGGGCGACCAAGCCACTTTGTAAATTCATAAATCCATAATTTTTACTGATTTATTAAAAGTTTTATCTCTCGTTCTTCTTTCATGGAATATCTAATAATCACGTTTGTTATCTTATCTGAAAATATAGAGGGTGAACAAGTCACTCTATAATTATATAAATGTATAAGTTTCTGTTTGTTTCATAAAGTATTTGAGAAGAAGAATAAAGAAAAAATAAAAAATAAATTATTCTCCCCCGTATAAACCATACTTAATTTTACATAATCATTAGTGCTTCCATTACTTGTAAAAAATAAAGATTCCGTAATTTCGGAAAATGAAAATTGACATCGTCAAAGATCATGAGTAAAAATTGATATGTCTGTTAATATATGGTGGCTTCCATTTCTGTCATAGCAACGACGCTCAGCCCTAAATTGTACTTACTCTAAGCTTTCAATTCATGACGATTAATTAAAATTAAATTAATATTCTTTACAGGTTTTGAAGTTCTTTTATCAGATATATGCAAATAGTTTATTACTATCAAATCAAATCAAGTCAGGCTGTTAGGGAAGTCCTAATATCCATGATTCAATCTCTAGATGACAAACTGTTATATAACACCTATTTAATGATTGATATTTTTAGGCTAAAGTTCGGTTTGAGGACGAAACATATTCATATTTTGGAATTGCAATGAATAAAAAGACTGCAAAGGCAGGATGATTAAGTAGTTAAGGTTTGGCCCTGTTTTTATGCTTTTATTGAAAATGTTGTTGTATGATGGTGTGTTGGTTCCTTTGCTATTTGGCTCGTTGATTGGATTTAAAAGTTAGGTGGTACATTAATTTATTTTAAAATTCAGCTATCGATATGGTTTCAGTTGGTTCATTAGTTAGTTGTTAGTTCTGGTTGGGATTGATTGATTGATTGAGAGATTTAGAGATTGATTAAGATAGACAATTGGTTTGACTTGTTCATCTTACGGGATGGATTTTTAATAATTAAGTGTGTTATGATTTGGGTATCAGTTTTCAATTGTTCAATAATTAAATTTGTTATCTTATTTAATTATCCTTAAAACAGCTCCAGTCTGCTGCATTTGCATATCTTGGTTTGATGAAAATGAAAATAGAAGATTTATCCCTAAATCCGCCCTCAGATCCTCTTCTCAAGGTAATGAACACGTGACACTGATACATCATCAATTAAAAATTTATTTAAGATTAAATTTTAGTTAATATTTTGCCACTCTTGAGATTTGTCCTGCCATTTCAGTACAGTACAGTACAGTACAGTACTGTACTGTACCGTACTTGAGATTTGTCCTCCCATTTCAGAAGTTCGACAAAATTTCGGCAGGTTATTTTTGGCGTGGAAATCAATGTTGATTCGGCTGAAAAATAAAAAGTTATATTTTTATCCGAAATTACCCGAAGGGGCAGTCAACAAAGAAAGAAGTTAGAGAATGAAGGAGGAAAAAAAGATGACAAGAATAATAAAGATAGAATTTTAAACATTAAATTTTAAAAAAAGTTTTAAAATTATTATTTAGGATGGAAACCTTGCAGTTCAGATATCATCAAGTATGGCTGCTACTGGAGCCCTCGTCTCCGGTACTGCTCCGATAGTCTCCGTGTTTATAGATAAACCTGTTCCTGTCGCGTCTGCGGCTCAACCTGTAGCTCAGACCTCAAATTCCCCGGCAAATGGTTCAACTTTACAATCTGCTAAACCTATACCTGTGGTCTCTAAACCTGCCATCATAGGTTAGTAATTCATGCCTTTAACGACATATACTGATTTTCTGAACAAAAGATTAAAAAAAAAAATCCCCTTTTTTATGCAACATTCAGAAATCAGGAATATTTTATTATTCTTTAATTTTTACAATTGAAATTTTTGTATTGAGAGTCGCAAGTTTTTATTTGGGTTTTTGTTGATATTTTTCCCCTTGGATCCGGATTTGTAGATCCGCATATTTTTCTAGATCCGGATCCAGTAAGCCAAAATGTTACGAATCCAACGGAACCGGATTCTAGGCACTTGACTTTTTCGGTCCCTGTCTAGTGAACTCGTTATGTTTCTTCCGTTTCCTGGAGGAATCAATTTAAATTTGTTCAAGGGGGGAAGAGATTTCTTTACCCTTGAAGTAAAGGATAAAAATTGTTAACGGGCTCAGTATTAATTAACTCTAATATTAAATCAAATTATTTACTAGTCCTTAGCAATTTTTATAAAACTCAAGTAAATATTAAGTAAAAAAAAGAATACAAGTATAAAATGAAAGATGTTAAGCTGTATTATTTCTAGGTGGTGTTTTGAACAAACCTGACTCTACCGGAACAATGGTGCAGGTTAATACGATTAAACAATAAAACCTTAAATAAAAAACTTATTAAATTAATGAAATGATGTTGTCTTTTCATCTATATTCTTGTCTAGTTAACCGGTTAACTCGATGAACATCGACCAACTCCAGTTCTTTGTCGTTTGTCGATAACACTTCTTCTCTAATTGGCATATTTATTGATCTATGTCTCTATGATTAAATTATTATTAAACTATAAATTTTTTCAACATACAGGGTTACCTATACTCACATATGATGAGACTTTAAATGAATATAATAAGGATCAAGGGATCAACTGAGAATTCTACTTTAAAAGTAGTCTTTAAATAATATAAAAAAATTATTTTGCGCTAAGTCAACAAGTTAATGGTAGCATTCCTGATGGATTAGTTTAATAAGAAGGCTTCTGGCTCATGCAGTATTTACTGCACAAATGTCTCTGAACTTGTGGATCACACTGTACTAACTCAATTTCTCTTTGATTTTGACTTATTGACGGCAGTGTGTACTTTATATTGCTGTTGAAAAAAAAGACAGTGCATTTTTTTATGTTGTTGTTAAACTTGGGTAGAACTTTTTTTGGAGCCTGTAGCTCTGCACTGTTAAGCGGGGTTTTTGACTTGTGTTTACACTTCACTTAGACCCCAACTATTTTATACATTTCTTTAGATCCCAGTTGTAGCAGTGCAACCACAAATGAAACCCGTAGAGGACGCAAAGAAGAAGGAAGAAGTTGTTGAGAATCAGAAAGTTGAGAAAGTTGAAAAAGTTGAGAAAGTTGAGAAGCATGATGACTCTTTTGATGATACTTCCCTGGAGTTCTCTGCTCTTCTTGGGAAACCAGATTCAGGGGAGAAATCCAGGAAGAGAAGCAGGAGCCGTAGCAGGAGTCGTAGCAGGAGTCGTAGCAGGAGTCGTAGCAGGAGTAAGGGGAGGAAAAGAAGCAAAAGCAGGAAGAGAAGCAGGAGCAGGAGCAGGAGAAGAAGCAGGAGTTCCAGCAGCAGGAGCAGAAGTAGGAGCAGGAGCCGAGGAAAGAGGAGGAGCTCCAACAAGCATTCAAAATCATACAGGTGGAAATTAAAAACTTTATTTAGAATTCTGTCTTTTTATTTTATTTTATTATAGGGATCGCAGTTCTAGCCGAGAAAGGCACCGAGGTTATAGAAGATAAGGCTTTTGAGAAACATATTTGACTGCACCGTATATGCACCTGTAACACTATCACCAATCGTACATTTTATATAGGAAAAGTTTAAACCTAAGCAAAGTAGTGCAAGGGCATTTCTAAATATTTCAAGCATTTTTCTCCACATTGCAATTGAAGATTTCAATTTAAATGTGAATATTTTCCGTGTGAAAATGTCTTATTTAATGTCAGTAACCTTTGTGTGGTTATTTATTTCTACGTCAACATTGCATTGACTTCTTAAGAATGTTTGTTTACTTTATTTGTAAATGACGTCCTAACAACGTTGCAATAAGGTCCTACTGACATTACTATTTGTTTTGTTTCAGAAAAATGCGGGAATAGTTAAAATAAAAATGGGAGCTTCCGCTTCTTCTCTTCTTGAGATCCAGGTAGTTAATAAGTATTAAGAATTTAATTTAACACGTCATTGGAAGATTCAAAAATGATATGAAGAGCTTTTTTATTTACACTTCATCTGCAGTTTTTAGAAGAAGACTGGTTCTATGCTTGTGTAAAAAATGAGTTTGTCCAAAACCTCTAAGAAAGTAATTTAGATTTCATGAAAATAGTTCGAATCGACTCTCAGTTACTAGGTAGCCCTGATTGGGGGATGGGTTAGTTATTGATGGAAATGTCTTAAATATGCCAGTTAAAGACAAATTTTTTAATATCCGCTCTCATAGAAAATTATATACTTCTCTTTCCACTTGAATTAATTGATTGGTAGGCTCCGGAGGAAGAATATGAGAGCAGGAGAATTGTGAGTTCTGAAGAATATCTCATTGGATTGATTGATTGATTAGTAGAATCTGGAGGAAGAATATGAGAGCAAGAGAACTGTGAGTTCTGAAGAATATCTCAATGAATTGATTGATTGATTAGCAGAATCTGGAGGACGAATAAGAGAGCAGGAGAACTGAGTTCTGAAGAATATCTCGATGGATTGATTGATTGATTAGTAGATTCTGGAGGAAAAATAAGAGAGCAGGAGAAGTTTAACTATTGAAGAATATCTCAATGGATTGATTGATTGATTGATTTTAGGATCTGGAGGAAGAATTTGAGAACAGAAGAAGTGTGACTGCTGAAGAGTATTTCAATCACTCGACCAACAGAGTTAAACCTGGAGATAATAAACTCACATCCGTTCCACCTGAACTATGCAACAAGGAACCAGAAAAAACAAAGACAACTAACTCGGCAAATATTTTTATTAATTACTCGTCCAATAGAACAAAAGCAGCATATTTTTAGGGTTAAATATGTTGAGCGAAATCATTACGATTCAGAAGTCATCTTGTTTTTTTTCGTGTTTTTTTGTGTGAAAATTTAAGGAACAAGCTACTGGGTAATAAAAATAAGATCTACGACTTAAAATTAGTTTATATTGTTATAAATGCAAAAAATCAAGCTAATTAAACAGGTGATTTATTGTTTAACTACTTCATTACAACTTTATTCAATACAAAATAAATCAATAACAGTATTCTCATTTGTAGAATCATAGAGAGAAAAAATTGTCTCATTCTATCTTAGTACCTATTGCTGTAATGAGTTGCTTTTTGCAGAGCTCTCCATTGATTAAGGTTTAATCAAAGACTTTATCCAAAAATTTGGTAAGGGTAGTTGCAGACTTTTATCTTTAAATTAAAATTGTGAACATGAACTGCAATATGTTATAAAATATTTTATATTATATATTGCAAACGTCGTTGCAATTGAAGGACTTTTCATCTATATGAATATAAGAGAAATTAAAGCAACAAAAAAGGACATAAAAAACTAGAAAATCTGAAAACCGGAAAACTGGAAAATGACTTTTCATCTCATTTTTAGGAAAAAAAAATACAAAATAAATCAAAGAAAAAACATCCAAATAGAGACTTTTCGTCCAGGAATCAGATAGAATTTCTTTATGGTATCAGTAAATTTTTAAAGAAAACCAATCAAAAGAAGAAGAAGAATTTATTGTTTAACTTACTGTTACATTTTTTTCAAATAACGATTTCTGGTTTGGTCCTGTAGGTCCGTTTGTTGAGATCTGTAGATCTTAGTTTTAATAATATTGTTGAAATACCAGTCGGACTTCCTCTAACCTTGCCACACCTTCAACACCTGAATATTAGTCATAATCAGCTGACTTTTCTTCCAGACTCTATATTCGGCTTTATTCATCTTCAGGCATAGTTTAAACAAAGATAAATGGGTATTCATGTTTAGATTACGTTAAGGACACCTAGTGGAGTACATAAAAGAATTTCCGAATTTTCATTATATTAAGTATTCATAATGAATACCCAGAAAAAGATTAAACTTTTTTCTTTCTTCTGGACCTTGCAGTTATCTTTTTTAACAAAAAACGTTTTTTTTGTGTGCATTTGAGTAATTTACTACTACTAAAGAAAGACAGGGACTCTGAAATGGGAAATGAGACATTAAGACATACATTAAAAAAAATGTTGTTTAGTCATTTTAAAACTGATTGATTGATTGATTGAACTGTGTTGTACCAGAGTTTGGATTTAAGTTACAATCATATATCAAGTTTACCTCAATCCTTCACTTCTCTACTCCAGCTCAACAAACTAGATCTTTCCCATAATTTGCTCAGGAAACCAAATTAATAATATTTTAATATTTTTATGAGAATTAACTAAAGGGAGTCTTGGTGAAGGAATTTTTGACTAAATCAGAATAGAACTCGAGATCGATCTCTAGGAATTTTTTTTTACATAATGTTTTGTAATGAGAAAATAAGGGTGTTTATTTTTCTGTTGCTCATTTTTTCATTGGGTTTGGGGGAAAAATTAAGAAAAAGGGGGAAGGGAAGGTTAGGGTAAAAGGAAAAGGAGTAGAGGGAAGGGAAAAGGAGAAGAGAGAAAAGGAAAGGGGGAAAAATGATTTGCATCTTAACAAAAAAAATTTAACAAAAGATAGTATTAGAAATTCTTTTTAAAAAATCTAAGGGGAGACCTTGAAGTAGACCTTTCTAGGGCACCAAAACGCTCCATTATATGTTACTAAAATTCAAAAATTTCCAAAAAATTATACTCGGGCTTCAGAAACATGTAAAATACACTTTTTTTAAGTCGTGGATTTGGGAAAAAGATATGATTCGGGGGGGGGGGGAATATGAGTCTTAGAACTAATATACACCCCTGTGAGAAATTTGTCTTCAACTTTCGTTGCTTACCGAGGATAAGTACATAAAAGAATTTCCGAATTTTCATAATATTAAATATTCATAATGAATACCCAGAAAAAGATTAAACTTTTTTCTTTCTTCTGGACCTTGCAGTTATCTTTTTTAACAAAAAACGTTTTTTTTGTGTGCATTTGAGTAATTTACTACTACTAAAGAAAGACAGGGACTCTGAAATGGGAAATGAGACATTAAGACAAACATTCAAAAAACATTACACTGACTGATAGATTGATTGATTATTGATTAAACTGTGTTGTACCAGAGTTTGGATTTAAGTTACAATCATATATCAAGTTTACCTCAATCTTTCACTTCTCTACACCAGCTCAACAAACTAGATCTTTCTCATAATTTGCTCAGGAAACCAAATGAATAATATTTAAATATTTTATGAGAATTAACTTAAAGGGAGTGTTGGTGAAAAGGGAAGGAATTTTTGACTAAATCAGCATAGAACTCGAAATTGGTCTCTAGGAATTTTTTTTTACATAATGTTTGTAATGAGAAAATAGGGGGTGTTTATTTTTCTGTTGCTCCTTTTTTCATTGGGTTTGGGGGAAAAATTAAGAAAAAGGGGGAAGAGAAGGTTAGGGTAAAAGGAAAAGGGGGTAGAGGGAAGGGAAAAGGAGAAGAGAGAAAAGGAAAGGGCGAAAAATGATTTGCATCTTAACAAAAAAAATTTAATAAAAGATAGTATTAAAAATTCTTTTTAAAAAATCTAAGGGGAGACCTTGAAGTAGACCTTTCAAGGGCACCAAAACGCTCCATTAGACAAACTTGGTAATTAATCGTATTTATTGATCTATCTAGGCAACCTAGACAAACTTAGGTAATTAATCGTATCTATTGATATATCTAGGCACCCTAGACAAACTTAGGTAAGTTAGCTTATCGATGATCTATCTAGGCAACCTTGACAAACTTGGTAATTAATCGTATTTATTGATCTATCTAGGCAACCTAGACAAACTTAGGTAATTTATCGTAACTATTGATATATCTAGGCAACCTAGACAAACTTAGGTAAGTTAGCTTATCGATGATCTATCTAGGCAACCTTGACAAACTTGGTAATAAATCGTATTTATTGATCTATCTAGGCAACCTAGACAAACTTGGGTAATTTAGCTTATCTATTTATATATCTAAACCTAGAATAACTTATGTAGTTAGCTTATCTAATTAAGTAATGAAGTATTGATCTATCTAAACAACCTAGACAAACTCAGGTAATTAAGCTTCTTTATGTCTATTGATTAGGCAACCTAGACAAACTTGGGTTTTCCAGATTTTTTACCTCTTCTAAGGTAACCTAGGCAATTCAAGGTAATCATTATTACCCACCTTTCAATGCAAGTAAGCCTACCTATTAACGCAATCTAAACAATCTTTAGTAATTTAGACGGCTTGTCCATTTGCTCTTAGAAACATTCATATCTTTTGTTCAGTGTATTGTTGGTAGGGCGGAATAAGTTTACTCCCGAGTTCCGGGTACTCTCAGAGACTGAGGGTTCGGAGAAACTAATCCTTCATTTACGATCCTGTTTTTTTAAATCACAAGAGGGGGATCTTCCTTCTCAATGCAATATTTTCAGGTTAATACTAAATATAATATTTTTTCTTTAAACTGATAAAAATTTGAATGCAGGGATCACTAGAAATAAGCTTAATAGAAGCTGTCTTTGGCAGATATTTTTATTCAGAAACGTCATTCATCCTTTCATTGTTTGTTTGTTTGTAAGTTTGGGTGTTTGTTTGTTTGTTTGCTTTGAATACGACTTTCACTCAACTTTATTATAGTTTTTTGAACTTCGAATAGGAAAGGAAACGGAAAGATTTATTCATTATCTGTCACTTTTTACCAATAAAATCAAAATATTTAACTTTTAGTATAATTTTTACAATTTATATTGTTTAAACTAACCCTTGGTATATCTAGACGAGAGCGTGGACCAGTATTTGATTCTAAAATCTTGAACTCTGGGTCAGCTCAGTCATTCTTCAATCAGATTCAAACTCAGGTATTTTTGCTTGGATTTTACTTCACTTCAACTTAACGTTTTTATAAATTAATAATAATATCATATTAATCAAATTTTAAGGTTTATTATTTTTAAATCATTAATGATTTTAAGGAATTTTCCCCGTTTTCTTTCATTATACCAAATTAAAATCATATTTGTAAATCTTTAAGTATCAATAATTTTACTTTGTTCAAGTTAGATAAATTTAAAAAATTCATTTAAAATCCAATTTAAATCTTTTTTTTTCCCAATAAAGTTTAATAAAAACTTTTTCAACAAAAACTCGACACCACTTGTGTAAAATAAAAACATTATATTTTAAGATAGATTTCAAGTTGCCCTCCAGTTGTATAGTGGAATGTCGGATTCCCTATGGTACCCTTATTAGCTTTTTCTGATCAAGAATGAATGAGACATCTTCGGTTTAACCTAAATTGAATGTTTCTTTAAAAAAAGCGACTTGCAGATCTTTGCTGTGGAAACTGTTCAGGAAATTGTCGGAAGAAAATCCTTTTCAAGCTAGAAAGCTAGAAAATTGACGATATCTGCTAGATTGTTGATCAGATGAAGTATTAATGGGTACCCTTGGGAATCAGGCACACCCTTCTTTTTAAATAAAGGTTTACATTAAATAACGATGCTAATCCTTGTAAGGCCGTGAATACTGGAAACCGTCTGTTGACACCTCTGATCCCTCCGCCCCAGGCCACCACCCTGGACTCCGAGGCTATCAAGGACAAGCTCCTGGGCATGTTCTACGGCTCTGTGGTAGGGGACTGTATGGGCGTGTTCACTCAGTCCTTCACCCCAACCCAGGCAGAGTTCCACTACCAGAGGGACTTCTTCATTAAGAACAAGCTCTATGTGGACGAGTACCGTTGCCACTTCAGCCGGGGGAGTGTGACGCTTGCCAGCCAGGTGGTGGGTGCAGTCCTTGACTCTGTGATGGGGTGGGGAGGTGTGGTCGATGAACTTGACTATGCCAAAAAATTACATGAATTGATAAAATCCTACGGGAAACCTCTCACCAGTTCTGTCATGCAGGGGTTGGCGGCAAAGGTAAACATATAAAGATTTTAAGATATTTTATATATTTTTTGGGAATATGAAGAAATGTTTTTTTCTATTTTTTAAGAATTTTCTCATTCTTTGTCATCTAATGAAAAAAAAATATTAAAATTCTCCCAGACAAGACGAAGAATAAATATAAGTTTTTATTTAAAAAGGTGTAATTTTTCGTATGATAATCATAAAAGTTTCAATTTCCAATAATAATCCCAAATCGTGATTTTTAATTTCAGTCCAATTTTTTCGTTGATTCCTAATCGAAATGCTGTCAGACAAAAACAAAAATAGCAAACATGTACTTTTAATTTAAAACGGGCGAAATTTTTCAAAATAATAATAAAAGTTCTATTTGTAATTTCAGTCTAAATTCATTGTTGATCCTACAGCTGCTGCTCGAGAATGGATGGAGCAAACTGATACTGCCACGGAACAAGTAGGTCAGGAATAGTCTTTTAGTCAAAGTTGTTACTTAATATATAAAGTAGTGATCTATTTTTGTTTGTTTGTGTGGCCGATCATAACTTTGGAACCATTTGACTGATTTGCCTGAAATTTTGACTGAGGAACAAGTTAAAATTCTAAATTGAGTCGATTGACTTTTGTTGTGAAAATGTCGGCCAAATCTGTGTTCCCAAGCAAGTAAAATATATTTTTTTGGAAATAAAAACAAAAAATATTAGAAAAAAGCTAGCGAATTCATTTCTTCTTTTCAAAGCTTTGAAAATCAGGAAGCTTAGAAAATGTTATTATTATTTTTAAATTACTTCAATAACGCTCTCGCTCCATGAATGATGCCTTTTAAAACCATGCTTACTTGTATAATTTTGAAATTTCTTAAATTGCTGCTAATATAACACTGTTATTTTATTTTATTAATCTTTGCTGATACAGTTAATTGTTGGGTTCGTCTGCGCATTTATTAAAAACAGAAAATCAAAAATGTACATATTTTGATATATATATAAAGTTTATTTTTATTTGTACTTTTTTTGAATAATAATAATTTTTAACTTACTTCATTTTATTAAATCACAAGATTATGCCTTGGGCGTCCTCGTTCAATTAAGTATTTAATATTTATTCATTGGAAGCAAAAATGCCTTGACAACTCGACCTTTTTTGTAGAATCTAAATTATCTAAAGAAATCATCAGAGAAAAAAAATTTAAATTACAAATGTCTTGAAATCAGTTGAATTATTTAAGTTTTGAATATTATTCTTTAAGTTTGTGATAGTTTCTGTCTGCCTCCAATGTTAGGACTGGTTGTGTCACAATTTCATGATCTAAGGGTGAGAAACTTATTAAAAAAGTAATACATGGGTGAGAAACTTATTAAAAAAGTAATACATATATTTTATTGAAAAATAAAAATGGCGCGTTTTTAGGAGATAGAACGCAACGCGACAAGAATATGTAAATCCACGCACGCAGCGCCAGATAATGTGACAGCAGCCATTTTGCTGGCACAATGTCTTGCCAAACTTATCCAGGTATTGATATCTCAACACTAGTTTAAAATACAAGAGTCATTTAACATGATGGGGCTTATGTTTTTCTTCTGAAAAAAAATTGCGGTATCGTACTTTGGTGAAAGTCCCCTGAGTTAGGGGGGGAACTACATTAGGGTGCCGGATTGACTGGGTTCCGATGATGGTGATCTGAGGATTCCACATTGGTGATCTGCCACTATCATTTCTTAAATTAACAATAATTAAATTCTATAAATTACCACCATTTATAAAGAAATTTCCAATCAGTTTTCTTACGTACAAAAATTTTTTAAATATAATTCCACAAAAAAAAGATCCTTTTCAAATATTGGGTATAACAAAACTATGTTTTGAATGCGGTGATGATAACTGTGAAAACAAAATAATTATAAAAATCAGCCAACAATTCTTAATTTAAAAAAATTCTATTTCAATACTAATTACGATTAGATTTTATGTCTCCTGATTTTAGGGTTTACCCCTGGACACTGCTCTAGAGGAAATAGAAACCAAGCTGACCGGCTTAAAACCTGGCGACGAAGAGAAGAATAATAATATTATTCAGATGTCTCATCCTCTCACCACACTGAAACATCTGACAGGAATATTCAAACATAATATCAAAAAAAATTCTGAAAAACATTTTATTTTTTTCCACCTTTTGAAAATAATTTATTAGGGTTATATTCGCTAAATTGGAGATAATTTATGATGATATTTAGAGGGAAAATTATCAAAAAAAATGATAAAACTTGCATATCTGACTGAAAGTAGTGTGTGTACTGTGTATTGTGTTCACAGGATATTGCACTAAATACTATTTCTATCTACTGGGTTATGTGTTTTACAGTTATATCTTTGATGCTATATCGATATGACTAAAGACCCATTGAACTGAAGTACAAATGCTCTAAAGTCAGATGTTCACAAGCCAGTTTTTAGTCTGTTTGAACAGTTGTACAAAATATAAATAAACAAAAAAATTAAATATTTTCCAATTAACTTGTTTAAACATGGGGATCATCATTTAAGAGATCTATGGCCGGCAGCGCTCGGCCCAGATATATTCCTAACCTAACCCTCAAATTTTATGTGAAAAACGCTTAACATGAAAGGAGGTAATTTAAAAAAAAAAATGGAAAAATAGTTCAATTGGACGTATAATTTTCAAAAGGACTTAGTCCTTTTAAACCTTAGTTCAAATAAACATTTGTCCAATTGATATATGACACCAAATTTTTACAAATTTATTCTGAATCAAGTTTGCATTGTTTCTTTGTTCCTTTGATATTTTATGTATATTATGGATATTTGTACAGAGTGTGTACGTGTATACAAGAATAAGGGATTTAAAGCAGCAGTGATTGTTAACTTGTTTAAAGGTAATTTTTCATTCACATCAGATTAATGACTACTTAGATTTATTTAGATTTATTGACAAGGTTTTTTACGCAGTTGTTTTGAAATTATGGTCTGTCTTCTACAGAAGATGTTGAATGATAATAGTAATGATAATAAAACTAAAGCAAAATATAAGCTAATGGATATTAAATGTTAAGGCGATACAAAAAAAAATTTTAAGATGTTCAAAATTTTATGTTACAAGGGGGAGAGGCAAGTGTAGGAAGTCTTGTAGTTGGAGCAGTTCTTGGTCTTGATACAGGATATGCAAATCTTCCATCAGATTGGCTGGAGGTCATTGACCCAGATTTTAGGTAGGTGGGAGGTCATAAATCTAGAAGTTAGGTAGGTTAGAGGTCATTAATCCAGAGTTTAGGTAGGTTAGAGGTCATTAATCCAGAGTTTAGGTAGGTTAGTGGTCATTAATCCATATTTCAGGTAGGTTAGAGGTCATTAATCCAGATTTTAGGTAGGTTAGAGGTCATTAATCCAGATTTTAAGAAGGTTAGAGGTCATTAATCCAGATTTCAGGTAGATTAGAGGTCATTAAAAATAGTTTAGGTAGGTTAGAGGTCAATAATCCAGATTTTCTGTCTAGTTAGAGGTCATTAATCCAGATTTCAGATAGGTTAGAGGTCATTAATCCAGATTTTAGATAGGTAGGAGAGGTCATTGACCAAGACTTTAGATAGGTTTGAGGTCATTAACCCAGGCTTCAGTTTGGTTGGAGGTCATTAACCTAACTTTAGTTAGAGGAGAGGCTTGTGACATGGTCATCAGTCATCAGGTGGGTTGGGTGTGGTTAATTGACCGAGGCTTCAGGTAGGTTAGAGGTAATTAACTTACACTTAAAGAAGGTTGGAGGTCATTGACCAAAACTGTAGTTAGATGAGTGGTCATTGACTCAGACTTAAGGTAAGTCTAAGGTCATTGACCTAGATTTAGCTGGACAGTGCTAAGGTCATGACCATACATTTTAAGCCACTGCACTAATTTGCCTTGCTGGTTTCTAGGAGATAATTTTTTATATTTTAGGTTGATCCTAGACCGTAGACTTAATACACTCTTCGATATGATGGGCATCCCCTAGAGACAATGAAGAAGAAAATTATCAGTTATTTTATTTTATTTGTAATAATCCTTCCCATTCTGCAGATTGGGTTTTAAATATTAGTTTAGTTTTACCATGAAAAGAAATCTTGAAGTTCGCTTAAAAGACATTAAATTAATAAAATTTTATTACCATATTTTAAAAATTCATATTCATAATCTTTCTAGACCGCTTAAAAATTTAATTTTTTAGAAGCGATCTGTTATGTATATTTAATAATTATATTTTTTATATTATTTTTACCAAAAATCTTGTTAAAGTATTTTTAACATCATAAGGATGTGACCAAAAAATTGGTTTAGTGTTAAACAAAATGAAATTACACGTGGGTTGGAACTAGGTTTATATTTCTGAGGCAGATGTAAATCGTCTTCAGCAATTGAAGTGGGAAACCGGTTTCTCTCTGGCTGGGCTTTCTGTTTCTCATTCATCTTAGTAGTACCAATCAATTACAAAAATTAAACTGCTGTTCTTCTAATATCCTATTATACCTTTTACGTTTACTTTACCTTTAACAAGCCTATTCTTGTTCTTTTCAACAATATTTGTGATACAAACTTTTTACTATGTTGACTTTTTATAGTTTATTGAAAAGTTTATTAATGAGCAATGACTTAAAATTATATATAAAATATAATATAATTTTGTAATTTTGTAATTTTGTATTCTTGTAATATTATCAGATAAAATGGACGTAGAGATGACAGACGCCTCCGACGCGTTTGAGACAGATGAAGAAAAGGTTAAAACTATTTTTTTACAATTTTCATCATCATTGCTGATTTAAAAAATGTGTCTTTAAATTTGCTCCCGTTGTCTCTTAATATTTTGTAACAAAAAATTAAATCTCGAACGAAATCGCATTTTTTTGTACTGCTGTTTTCTTGTGCATTTGCAACAAGTAATCTTCTTGATGAAATCTATTTTTTGTTAATTTATTTGTTACTCAGATCATTGCTGATAGTGGTGTAGCTGCAACAGTGTCGGTATCCCTGCATCCTCTGGTTATCATGAATATATCTGAACACTGGACCAGGTGGGATAAATAGGATATCATTTTATACAAAGCATTGTATTTTTAATATCTATATATATATTAAGTAGTAATCTCTATTTGTTTGTTTGGATTTCAGAGCAAATCTCATGAAACACTCTAATTTTGATTGCGAAACTCGGTAGTGCCACGGGACTGTTGGTTTAAGTTGAGTGGGTTTACTTCTAAAAGGGAAAGCTTATTTTTTTGGGAAAGCTGGGTTTCCACACTAGTTTTTTTATGAAGTAGAAATTTCTGTCTGGGTGTTTGTTTGTTTGTTTGTTTGGATGTCTGAGCATTACTTATGAACCTCTTGACAAATTTGTCCAAATTTTTGATTGAGGGGAAGTTTGCAGAATCACGAGAATGTTCTTAACCTGGTTTGAAAATTATAAGTGGAGTGGGTTGACTTTTATGGGAAAACTTGAGGCAAAGTTGGGTTTCTAAGCTAGTCTTCATTGTCTCCTTAAGAATTCATTATCTGTTCTTGATCATTAAGTTCATGAACAGTCATGTCAGAATAATGTCACTATTGTATAGATTTAGAAGGGCTATATAGAAAGGGCTCGGTCTTGATATCACGGAATGATGCATGCTCAATGCTCATGATTGGTTATTAATATTTTTATAAATTTAAAACTTAATTTGAACTGATTTTTTTTATTTCAATTTATTTCATTTGCAATTTCAATTAATTGTATTTTATTTTATTTTTTATAAATCTAATTTGATTTTTTTATTTAATTTTATTGCTTACTTATATGGTTGTTCTAGAACCAAAGCCCAAGAGGGGAAACCTAAGCAAGTGTATGGTGCTCTTATTGGTAAAACAGTTGGACGAGATATTGAAGTGATGAACAGCTTTGAGTTGGACTACAGCACAGTGGATGGGTTGGTCAGTTCAAATTTTAAATTTTGGTTTGCTTGAAGACTCCAGAGCTCGGAACCTTTTTATAAGATGGCGCTTAACTTTTAAATGTGAAGGGAGTCAGTGCTTAAATTCGAATAAATTCCTTAATTTTTTACTTTCTCAATACCCAGTGAAGCTTTTTCGTAGTTTCAAATTGGTCAGATATTTAGAAAATCAGATTTGTGCTCTCCGAACGGATTCACATTGCAAAAGTTCGCACTCAAGAGTTCGAAAAATGCCTTCAAATTAGTGGCATTACAAATTTGTTTATACATGCATCGAATGGGTTCTTGCAACACCGTTCACCTCGGCAACAAAATAGGTTTTAAAAACGAAGACACCTGTGGCCGAATTTAAAGAATTTGAGCGGCGGTTTAAATTTAAGCCGCGGTTTAAATATGATTGGTTCCACTTAAAATTGTATCAAATGTTTGAAGATTTAAGCCGGCGGCGCTTAATTTAAACCGGGTTTTGGTGGATTTAAACCGCGGCTCAAATTCTTTAAATTCCATCTCTGATATGATTACAGAGCTCAAAATAATTTAGATTTCCTAATGAACTTCCGAAAACTTGTAAGTCTAAACTACACAACAAATTTTAAATGGAATTATCTCAAAAAAAAGGGCTCGGCAGGGATTTCTAAAATACACGCTGTTTCTAGACATGATCTTCTTTCAGAATCTGTAAAAATTTCAGGTGTCTTTGTTTTTAAAACCTACTTCATTGCTGAGGTGAAAAGTTGTAAGGTCTTTGGAAGGGCTTCTTATGATGTTTTAAAATTTTATCAACTATTTCCACATGATAATATTTTTGATTTTCTATTTACAATCTATATTCTAAATGATTTTATTGGTAAAATAAGTTGGATCATTATAAATCCTCCATCTAAAGTATATAATTTTGAAATTGAAGCTTTGAAAACTTCTAATGTCTTCATTTTTCTTGTTTCTAGGTTGTGATTGATAGAGAATATTACAATCAGAAGGAGGAACAATTTAAACAGGTGAATGAACAGTTAAAATATCAATTTGCACTGGCAATAAAAGCTGAAATCGAAACTTTTAAGCAAAATCGCTTTATACGATATCCACTGCGGTAACTTTTAGATTTGAGATATAAGTGCTTGATCCTTTTATTTTAGTTATCCCTACTGGGTTCCAACCACATGATCTCCAGCGGTTGGAACTTATGTGCGGATAATGTTAATCTGAAATGCTTTATCTCGGTATTCATAAGTTTTGCCTTTAGGAGGAATTAATTTAATCCTTCAGACGACAAAAGTTATAAATGCTTGATCCTTGGATCCAAAACACAATACTTTGGACCTCTGGTTGGAGTCTAGATTACCCGATCTTTTCCTGCGCCCTGAAAACGTTCTTTGACCCAGCTTTTTTTTAAGCTCGATCTTCCTGAGATTTGATTAATGACAAAACCATGAACTACCTTACAGAATTCATCTGAATTCGTTCTTAACAAATCTCTCTTAATCAGAATCTAAAACAAACTGTCCTGTTTGAGTGAAATTCTTACTATTCAGTTTTAACTTGAATTTAAACAAAAAATCTCAAGAAATCTGTTTTAAATTCTTAATTCTTCCTTAATTATTCTGTCTTCCTCAGAATCTGAAACAAACCGTCGTGTTTAAGTGACTTTGTTTATACTCAAATATAACCTGCATTTTAATAAAAAATCTAGAGAAATCTGTTTAAAATCTTAATTCGTTCTTAATTATTCTGCCTTCATCAGATTAAACGTTGTGTTAGACTGATTTCCTATATTATCAGTTATAACTATAACCTGCATTTGAATAAAAATTCTCAAGAAATCCTTTTAAAAATCCGATGTTAAGGTTTTCTCTGAGATGGATTTCCTGGGTTGGTATAGTACTGGAGCTGGGGAGAAACCAACCTCTGCCGAGATAGCTGTTCACCGACAAATCATGGATATCAATGAATCTCCTTTATTCCTTCAACTCTCCCCAGGTAAACCATGCATTAGATTTTATATATGCGAAAAATTTTCGTATTTATTGTTTTAAGGAAAAATAATGTAATTTTTTAATTAATGCGATTTATTGGATTCAAAATTTCAGCTTATAATATGCATTGCCTACACTACGAAAAAATTGTATGGCTAATATCATGCACGTACACACACATGCTACGCTAAGAAAACAAAGCTATTAAGACCAGGAGAAAATATTTTAAAAATCACCCCCCCCCCCAAAAAAAAAAAAAAAAAAAATTGTTAGAAATTTCCAAAGTGGCAAACATTGAGAGTTTTTTTAAATTAGTATTTTTTACTCGGAAAATAGATTTAAATGGGAACTGTCTGCAATTCTAAAAACTATTTTTTTTTATTTGAACTTTGTTGTAGGAGGAGGAAATTGTACCGAGCTGCCCTTGTACCTATTTGAATCTGTGATTGATATAGTAGAAGGCCAGGCTAGAATACTCTTCGTTAAACTACCATACACTCTTTCTACTGAGGAGGCGGAAAGAATAGGTAAATCGTCATTATTCTCAATTTATTAAAAAACATGAATAATACGTTAAGTTTTTTATAGTTTTGATTATACAGCTGATATTATTTTGATGTCGTTTTCCAGACCCAATTTTTGTTATCCCACTAAATGGTAACAAACAAAACAAATTGCATTAATTTTAATAGGGGCGGACAAAAAGTTTTATTTAGAAACTAATGATCTAATAAACAATATCAAAAACAAATTGGATGCTAAATATTTAGTACTGAACCTTTCCAAATCGATCGAAAAAATGTAAAGTTATAAAGTTGGTTTTTTTTCCTGTACGGAAACATTATCGTCGTGTTGGCCTTCCTTATGACATCTAAACTGTGTAAATATTATTGTTTCCACAATCCATAGTATCACATGCAATAGTTATTAGGGGCAGCAAAAGTAAGAAAAAAGTAGTTATTGTCTGAAAAAGTTCAAATGAACAAAAAATAGACTGAATAAACATTACTTAAAATTATATTATACAACTGACCTTGTGTAAAGTTTAATGAGTGATTTTTTTAAACAAACACAGTGAATAAAAAGAAACGTGATGTAAAACGGAGAAAACAAAATGGCTGATATTTAGGATTGGACCACGTGGCCCGTATTGTGGCGGGAAATGAGATTTCCACAAGTAGAACAGCTGACCAGCTGACGGCCCAACACTCCGCTATAAATATGCTAACGGGCAGGGTTAAACTTATTCTAGAATACATGAAGGTAAAAAAAAAGAATAAAAAACATTTCCGATTAATGTATTGGTTGATTTTTTAAAGGCTGTTGAGAGGGGCGATGTGCCGCGTAATCATGAAATACTTCGCCAAGTTCGCGCACTTTCACATCGGCTACCAGTATTGGAGTCCAGTAGGTTTCAACCAGACTTTTTTACACAGGTAAAAAAATCTTTCTGAAAATTGTTGAAATTTTACTTTTTAAAGTTTGCTTTTCTTACTTACTCCAAGGTAGATCAACGCCTAAACTAATTTTCAAAAAAATAAATTGATTTTAATTTGTCCAAGACTTCGTCAACATTTTGCTAATTGTAATTTTTACAGACTTGCAGACATAAAATTATGTTTAATTAACTAAGTAGATTGTTTTGAAGCCACACAAAAAGCTAGAATAATTAAAAATGACATTAAAAATAATGTTTATCATGGACAATAATAATTATATTAATATGATGATCTTCTGAGGAAAAAGTGTAATAATAATTATGATAATAATGATAAAAATTGTTAATGATGATAATGATGAAAATGATGATAATGATGATAATGATGATAATGATGATAATGATGATAATGATGATAATGATGATAATGATGATGATAATAATGATAATGATAGGCTAATGATGTTGCACTGATGACGTTGCTGGGAAGCGTGATGAAGTCTGCGAACAACTTGAACCAGTTTGTGAACAAGTTCAACCTGGTCTACCAGAGGCAGAGCATAGGAAGGAGGATGAGAGGACTCTTCTTCTAGATCTAGAACTTCATAAAATCCTCAACATTTAAACTTTAACTTATAAAAAATAACAGCGCACCAACAATACCAAGTTAAAATAAGAATATCCAGGGAATAATTGTTAATGATTATAAAAGGGGGAGGGGGGAAGGTTTTTTTCAGTTTCAGACATCCCAATTCCTAATGCAGTAATAAATTAGCATATCGCAAGCACTTGGAGAAAAAATTCCAACAAGTATTTGAAAATTTGGGTTTATTTTAAGGTGGAAAATTCATGCCTGTTTTATTTTAATATGATTATCCGCTTATAAAAACGGTTGTGCACTAAATACTTTTGATCAAATTTAATCTGTCCAAAGAAAACATCCACAAATACATTTTGAGGGATACAATAGAATTCATATTAAATATGAACGGTCTAAATATAACAATTGAAAAAATTCTGTTTAAATAGAAAGCTTGAACATATGAACTTCGTACATAAGTAGAAATTGTACTGTTTTAAAGTCTCTTTACTTACAGTATTTTTCAGAAAAATGGGAGACGATGATTTGGCAGAAATCCGAGCAAAAAGAATGGCAGAGCTGCAGGCTATGGTAGGATTATATACAAGATTTGAATATAATTGCTAGTCCTAATCCGGTGTCGCATCAAAAAGCGTCCGAGCGCGAGATAATGCCCGGGCTACTATTATTTTACATTTTTTTTTGCTAATTATTGAATATTTTTTTTACTGTGCGAGGGATAAAAATTAAAAATGTTTTTAATTCTTTTATATGAAGACAACATTACAGACGGAAATTTTTTACATATTATCTGCTTATGCTACATTTAATAACTTATTTATCTTTATATTAACGTTCAGCAGATGTTTATCAATAAATTATTGATTTAATATTGTGGGGAATGTGTCCATGTTAGTGCCACAATACCCAGGCATAACATTATCCCGGATTCTGTTAAATATTACAACTGGTTCAGTCAGCCAAAATGTATTTCCAACTTAACGGATTTTCGGCATTTTGATAAAATATCAAATAAGATTTAAAAAAGAATATTAAGTTTTTCCTAAGTTTGTCTAATTATTCATTTTTTGCACAACCTTAACATTTTCTTATTTTTTTATTGTGTATTAAGGAAGAATAAAAATTGAATTGATGTGAATTGAATTTATTAATTGATTAATTCTTTAAATATTTAAATTTTTTTGGCGGTGAAATATTTTTGTGATTTTATGCTTTTATATATTGAAGATGGCATATTTTTAAACTTTGATTGCATTCTTATCAGGTGTTATGTGTCAGGGTATAACTTGTGGCATTTGTTATGATATAACATAATTTTTTGGCAGAGCTAATTCTTATTTTGTGTGGCAGATTTGATGAATTTAGATTATGTTTGTGGCAGATTCTCTTCGCTTCAATTGCAATTTTGGCCGGTGTTATGTGTCAGGGTATAACTTGTGGCATTTGTAATGATATTTGTTATGATATAACATAATTTTGCGCAGCCAGATTTTAAGCTCATTTATAATTTGTGTAACAGATTTTATGCATTTAGATTATGTTTGTGGCAGATTTTCTACGCTTCATGTGCATTTGTGGCATGTGTTATTTGTCAGAGTATAACTTGTGGCATTTGTTATGAAATTTGATATGATATAACATAATTTTGTGGCAGATTTTAAGCTCATTCATAATTTGTGTGGCAGATTTTATGCATTTATGTTATGTTTGGTAGATTTTCCGATTTTCTTTTGCATGTGTGGCAGATTTTATGTGCCAAGTCATTATTTGTGACACACTCTATGGCCGATTTTTTCATGAAATATGAAAAAAAAAATCTCGATTGCTATTTTGGCTAAAAAAGGCATTTTTTCTGTTACTTTCCCCTTAATCGGCAGATTTGTCCTTTTAAAGGGACTGTAAAGGAAAAATGAAAGGGGGTATAGGCTGAAAGCTAATCACTTTAGCTCTTGATCACGGCCCATGAAAGTTTTATCTGATGTTCCTGTCTCGAGAAATTGATATAAAACTGTGTCAAATATATACGAAAATTTATATATATACATTTTTGTATAAAAGTAGTAGGTTTAAACAGATCATATTCAGCAAATAAGCAACCAATCTGAAAACGATGATATCCCAGAGAAAACTAATTGTAAATTAGGTTTACTTTTATATTTGTTATTTCTATTTTCAATAGATTTCATTCATAATATTATTTATACGTCCGTATTACTTGACCAGAAATTCCACCAATGGCAGTGCAGTAAAGTGGTCACGTGATACAGGAGGAGACACGTGACCAGTATACTACTCTGCCATTGGTGATAGTTCTGGTTACGTGATTTAAGTTTCAGATTTTCAAAATTTTACATATATGAACTTTCGTATAATTTTAACACAGTTTTATATCAATTTCTCTCAGACAGGAACATCAGATAAAACTTTCATGGGTCGCGATCAAGAGCTAAAGTAATTAGCTTTCAGCCTATACCCCCTTTCATTTTTCCTTTACTGTCCCTTTAATGGGTAGATTATTCTTCAAAATTTGCACGTTTCTGCTCAAAATTTACTGTAGTTTTCCTGATCTGAAAGTTGTAGGTCAGTTGGATCAGGTAAACTGACCCAAATTTGCTCTGGGAGGAACCCTGATTTATACATTGATTTTGAGCTTGATTGACTATTAGCCAATTGATTGATTTATTTCTGATAACAAATTGATAGTTTTGACTTATTGATTATTTCCTAATTGATTGATTAATTGTTAGAGTGGAGGAGGAGGAGGTGGGGCACAGGACCGACAGAAGCAGCAAGAGGATCGTATGAAGCAGATGGAGGAGATGAAGAATGGAATTCTATCCCAGGTTCTAGATCAACAAGCCAGGTAGGACAAATTATTTAAAGGGACCTTGGACGGAAGTGTCAAGCGACACTTCTTTTAAAAAGTGACATGTCCGATTCACAGTGATGTCCTTTAAATCTTTATCTGATTAATAACGTGGAAGGCATATTCGGTTTTCCAAGTTGAAGAGTGTTTATATCTAACAATTACCTTCATTAATTTGTTGGAATTCGTTGGTTACTTCTGAAAAGAAACTGCAATTGAAAGTAAAATCTGGGATATCACAATATACATTTTTGATCTACAAAGATGTGAAGGGTACCGTGGTTAATTAAACATGCCACGATACAAATGGAGGTTCAAGGGCGTATACAGAAATAAATCTAGAAAATTCTGTGAATTCAACTCAACTCTCTGTACTCTGTGAACTTAAAAGGGAAAATTAGGTTACAACACTGCAGTAATATATATTTTTTTTATGGTGGAGGGGGCTCCCTTAAACCTCCAATTCAAAACAGCATACTAATTTTAATGTTCTTCAATCTTCAAGTAAGATTTAAAAAGTGTGACCTCTGAGTTCTAGGGGGGGGGGCTACCCCTCCCCCTTCACAGGTCTAGGGGGAGGCACTGCCCCCGTTGACTCCCCCCTATTTACGCCCTTGTTGAGGATCTATTTTACGTTTTATTTTGAATGATAAGTTTTAAATGTTAACATATATTACAATGTGCTGTTTAAGTTAATTCCTGACTTTCCAGAATTCACTTTTATTTAAAAAGATCAACAGCTACTTATTTTAATATGCATTATGCAACTCGGAACAATAACTTTAAATACAATTTGATTGTTTTATCTAGAGCTCGTTTGAACACGTTAATGATTGCCAAGCCTGAGAAAGGACGGCAGGTAGAAGGAATGCTCTGCCAGATGGCGCAGACCGGTCAACTTGGAGGAAAACTTGGAGAGAGTGATCTTAAGGTCAATACTTGTCGAGTTCTATGTTTCTTAAGATTTAATGTTAATATTATGTCTGTATTTAGTTTGAATTGGTTTTATTTCAAAACAAAAACTGTATTTGTAAGGAAATGGACTTATGTAATCTTTCTTTTGAAAATTTTCTATTTAAATAACTTCCCAATAAATTTCAATTAAAACCTGAACAAGGTGATATGTGATTATGTGAGTTGTTGTATTTTTGTATGGATAACAAACTAAAATTAAAATATTTAAATAGTCAGAATTTGAAAACTGAAAAAGGATTTCCTTATGCATGACAACTGACGTCTGACAAGTTACAAAATTTTATTAAAACTAGCCATCTTCTAAATTAATTGTGAACATGTTCTCTTTGTGTACATCGTAAAACAAAACAAAATAATTCGCGATTTTTTAACAAAAAAAATCGTGGATTTTCAAAATTTTCAAAAATTTATTGAAGATCGAATTTTGATGGAGACAAATATTTGAAATTTTGATCATTTATAAACCTTCCCTGGGGTCCCTAGATGTCCCACAAAAAAATTGGGCCCGATCGCTTCAGCTTTTTTGACGTTGATTGGATACAGACAGACAAACAAACAGACAGACAAACCAAATTTTTATATAGACAGATTCCGATCTTATCTTTTTATAAGTACTTATTTTTTCAGGATTTGTTGGAGAGGTTTAACAGTGATAAACCTGCTTCTAAAGTTAAGTTTGATAGAAGACGTGCAGCCCTTGACAGTGATGAGGATTAATCAGTTTAAATAACAATTGATCAACAAATTAATATCTTTTACAAATATTTTGGAAAAGTGGAAAGTAACCAAAATATCTTAATTATTTTTAACATTATCACTGCCTTGTTTTGATCTGTGATGTATTGATGACAAGCAAAATATTCTTGATAATGGTAAAAAATCACGCAAAATCATTGAATAGCAGTTAACAATATTTTTACAAGTTCGTCGGTGCCCTAACATCGTTATGATGTGTCTCAAGCTTATTAATCAATTTTTATCGACATAAGAGCTAAAACCCGTTCTTCCTTTAAGGCGTCCGTTTTGCGCACTTGATGATTTTTTCGCGATCTTTAGAATTGAGCCATTTTTCAGACAAAATGGCGTCATTTCCGGACAAAATGGAGGATTCGGAAGGACAGATACTGCTTAAGAACGAGATTTCACCATTACCTGAAGTTTATGAAATGCAAGAGTTTAATAATTGCAAAGTAAGTTTTTGTTTCCTTTTAACATAACTTTATTCCTTTGTATTTATTTATTGATTCTTTTATCGAAGTAAAAAAGTTTTTTTAATTTGAGGAAAACGAACAATTAACTAGCTTAACCTTGGTTACCCTAGCTGGGAGTGCGCTTTTTATTAATTTTCTTTACAGAAACATCAGATAGAAATAAAAGTAATACTAATCGAGTTTAAATTTGTTTTAAGGTTGTGTTTGCAAACAAACATGTTTACTCGAATACACTACTGCTAGGAGCATCTGATCCGTTTCTAAAGGAGCTGCTGGAGCAGCTTCCTCCTTACCTGGAGCAGTGTTTGCTGTTCCCAGATTATCAAGATCTTGAGCAATTTCTTCAGAATGATTCTACCGCAAAGGTAATACTCATAGTCTCATATTGTTCATTTTAATGATTTTGTTTTTCATTTGTACTTAGCAATAACATTTAAACAAGAAAACAGACCTGTTTTTAAATAACATTTTTGAGAAAAACAATTTGGTATGTCTGATTCACAACGTTACCCTGATATCTGAGTAATAAGGGTAAAATTAAGTCATGTTTGCATTTAAAAATGGTAAAAGTGTGTCAATTATGATCTTTGCCTTGGTTGCATAAAATCTGCATTTAATAGAAATTTTAAAATTTATAGAAAAACGAGAATATTTTTAGAAATTTTTGCATAGATAAAAGATTTAATGAATAAATAAATAAATAAAATGGTCAATTATCATCCCGCGGGAGTCAGGGTTAAGCTCTCATCTAACCGCACCACCATAATGGTTGGCAGGGCGTCACTGGCACATGTTTCCATGAAACAAAGTGTGAAGGGCCAGGCAAGAGGGTACCGTTTTGAATCGGGCATGCCCCTCTTTCAAATGGATGTCGCTTGAAATTGCGTCGATAGTCCCGGAAACCAAACTTACCAATGTTATTGTTTACTAGTAACTATGACAATATGATATGATAAATACTTATTTAACAAGTCTCCTATGATCATGAAGTCAAACACCATTTCATTTCTACAACTGTATTCTATACGCAATACGCATATGTGTAGAAAATTATACTTTTCTATTAGGTTGAAGCAACAACAAAGAAAACAGTAATTAAGTTGAACAATTTTTTTTTGAAAGATTTTGTGTATTTTTAGTGAAATGAGAACTAAATTGATATCGATTTCTATCTTTCTTGAATTTTGATCAAGATTGATAAAATTCTTAGGATTATGTTTTTAGAGGGTACGCTACACAATATTATAACTCACCCCTTGTATAGTTGTATTTAATAGCTTAGTATCCATGATATGATCCATGATATGATTTAACATAAATATTGATTTTAAAATAAACTGAAATATTGATTAACAAGAATAACGCTTAAACCAGAATTTTAATACTTGTTTATTATTTAGCTCCGGGCAACCAAGGTGGAGGGGGGGGTACCAACTGTTGATTTCATCATCAAACTCAATACACACAAGAACTTGTATATCAGCCGAACCACTACTCTCCGTTCTTTAATGAGGATTGACGAGTGACGACCCTAAAGTTGTTAAATACTCAAATATAAAAGTAAAAATGTGTTAAATGCAAAATGTTCTAAAATGATAAGACAAAGTTATGAATTAGGTTTACAGCTGCTTCGAACTGTGAACTTAAGAAAGAAGTAAAAAAATAAGACTACGTTTGTCAGTGAATATAATCAAAATTATTTCACAAGTTTTCTCAATTTTGATTATTATACTTTCTTTCTACACATAATAGTATATTAATCCTTTATAATAATTACATTAAAGGACCGGCTCAATCATTTTTAGTGACCCTCTATTTAAAAAGAAGCATGCACATTGCTCTTTTCTAAACTGTACCATCGAAACCTTTGTCTTAAAAATAATGTGTGAGATAACTGCGTTTTTTGGGCTTGAAAAGTGTTTGGTTGTGATAATTGCTTCTCTGTTTCTAGAACAAAAAATTCTCAATACACTTTTGCAGAGAACCCACAAATGAAAATATACATTTTCAAAAACAAAAACATGGATATCAATTTCATACTTGAATAGACACAGGGTACCTTTGTGAATCGGACATGCCATTTTTATAATTGAGCGTAAATGGTAATTACGTTAACAGTCCTTTTAAAGGAAGAGGAGATATTAGTCGAGGAGGAAGCTGCTGAGATAGAACCCTTTCCATTGCTGAAATTAGAAACACAGGTGAAAAGATTATAATTTTGAAATTTAGAAAAGTATTAATCTTATTTTTTAAGTTTTTGGCGTTTTTTTGTCAGTTTTATGATATATATCTTCTCGAGAGATTATTTTAACCAATCGTTTGTGCAAGTTTTTTCAATTTACGGGAAATATTTTTTATCACGGCCAATCTGTATTATCAACGCAGACACAAACTGAATCAAAATTTGATATAAACTTCGTTAATATTTAGCGCTATAGTGCACAACATTTGCATTTTTCTGTTAATGTCGATAACAAGAGTGATCAAACTAATTTGATGTTTCGTCATTGGCAAAAAGTTAGATTATCTAGTTAAAGATCAAATGTTGCGATATTATTGCTAATATTCCGCATAGAAACCCTGTAGTACCTTCAAGGATATGGACCCAGGTTTCCCTACAAGAACAATGAAACCATTAATCCAGCTTGGTTCCATCTAGCGGCCACAAATTCTTAGTTCCCGTTTTCGCTGTTAGTATGTATGAAGTTGTAATTGTGGCTTATTTTTTCTCTTATTGACAGACCCCTTATAAAGAGACTCATAGTTCCATTCAATATTTGATCCTCAAATAGACCTTTTACAGACCTGGGATACAGATGACGAATGCAATCCAAGTGAAGATGAAGAGAAAAGGGGAAATGAGAGAAAAAAGACGAACAGAAAATGGAAGAGAGGCGAAGGAATTGGGATAGGAAGTGATGGCATTGAATACAAGTTAGTAATATTACCACATTCTAAACTAAAATTGGAGCGTTCTCTCTGTTGAAATGTACGGCTTACCGGGCATGTAAGGAGTCTTTCTTATTCAACATCGTAGCCTATCCCTCAAAGAATTCCGGGCGCATTAATACAGTTTTGAATTGTTTTGGTTTTGCTTACATCGTAATCATTCACTAAGTACGTTGATAAATAACAGAGATTTTCTAAATTTTGAAGTTCAATTTTACGAATTTACAAAAATAAGATGTTTCCAAATCCAAACAACTTTATTTGTTCAATGTTCGATCACGTCATTGTCATTTATTGATTCAGTTAATAGCTTCTCTTATACACTGAACTAGACTAGATTACTGGCATTACTTTGTAACCTTGTAGCTCTCTAGTTTTGTTTTATTCACAAGTATGATAAAAATAACTGTATTACATATTAGAAATATTTGCTCTTTGTACTATCTATCTAACAAGAGGAGTTAAAAGAATTAACTCTTAAGTTCAATTTAAACATTAGTTTGACGTAATTGTCAACAAGCAAACCAGCACATTTTGAAGATATATAATATATAAAATACATCACATCAGATTTAATAAATTTAAACGTTTTTGATTAATTTAGGATTAATTTGTTTAGTTCAGGTGTGACCGGTGCCAGAAAAAATTCAACAATGTTTTAGGTATTCATTCAATCGTAAAATATGTTCAACATAAGTATATCAATAAATAATAAGCACTGAGATGTAAAATGTAAAACTGCTATGGGAAAAACTTAATGTTATGTTCCAACTTCTAGATTTTTATATTGTAATTCTCTTCTTTTATACGTTAAAATTAATAATCTTTGTCTGTCTCGTCTCTTCGTTTGGATTGCCGATCTTAACTCATGAACCTTTTGATTTCCCTTAAATTTTGTTTGAGGAACTTGGTAGATTCATGAGATTTTCCTGCTTAGTTTTAGGATGAGTAGTTTGACTTTAACAAAAAAAAACTTAGTTTCTAACCAAAGCTGGGTTCCCAAGCAAGTAATAGATATTGAATCTTTTTATTCAGAATTAAAAAATAGTCTAGAAGTAATCTTCTTTGATTCATTTTTATTTAATAACTTGAATGGCTGGTTGAAATTAGTGCTTGAGATCCATGTGCGTAAATTCCACGATCCAACAGCTAACATCAATCCGTTCTTCGAGCATCTAGAGAATCATGAGTTCAGGTAGAGCAGAACATGGATTGGGATTGGGACCAATGGACAACAATCTAAAGACTGTTGACATTTCCAAAAATTATTTCCTTTATCGTTGAGAAATATCACAATTCAATTTTAATAGAAAAAAAATGCCAAACAATTGATTGTATTCTGTTGATGACATTGTTTTACAATTGATATGAAATCTTGGCAAGTAGTGTTGAAGACATATTTTCAGGTGCAAAGTTTGCGGAATTATAAGCAACAGCAGAATTGGTATGCGAAAACATTGCAATAAAAGTCATATTAAGGCAAGTTATTTTTCAGAATTATGAATGTTTTTATTGTAAATTTCTAAGCGCCCCATTTTCAAAATTTTTCCTTTTCTTTTTGTCTCCATTCAAGTCAAAAAAAAAAAAATTAAACCATAAAACTTTTAAAAATGTAAGAAAAGAAGTAAGCTCCACTTGATTGTAGAAGAAAAGTGTTGCTTGTGTTGAGTGCAAGAAAACCTTCTACTATGAACGGGAATTGAAGTTTCACATGAAGGTTCATAGTCAGGAGAAAACTCAGTTCTGCTCAGTGTGCGGAGAAGGTACAGGGTGTTCCATTTGACATGGGAATTAAAGGGACTGTAAACGTAATTTCAAATTACTTTCCAAATAAGGAGTGACACGTCAGACTCACAACGTTGCTCTCTACCCAAATCTCAGTAAAAATGGGAACGATATCGTCGTTTCTCCAGCTATTTTTTGTTACGTGTTACAAGATGTTCAGCTCAATAATAAGCTTGAAAAATAAGGAGATCTCTTTTATCCGCAAACAGACAACCGTTGTGAATCTGACTTGCCACTGAGGTTGGTCACTTCAAATCATGTCAATAATCCCTTTAATGAGAATTCAAATCTTTGATGAATACAATAGTTTTTCAAAACGTTTTTTGCGCTTATTAATTTAAAACAAAATTCCTTGTTTTGAGATTTCTAAATTGAGGCCTGTCAATTTGTACCTTCAAAATTAATGAAAAATCAAAGAAGAATAAAGACAACTAGTTAAAAAAAGTTTGATTAAGATATTTAACAAACCAACAAGATTACGTCAAATTATGTGAAAAAGGAGAAAAATCCGTCAATTTTAAAGTATGAAAAGCCAAGAAATCTGAGGATTCGGTTTACAACATTAGAGAAAATTTTAAAACGAGGTGTTGGCTTTTTTTCCTTTGCAAATTTTTGATAAATCACTTCTTCGTTATTTAAAGGATTTATATTTTGATAGGATTTGTTTATAACCAGACAATGAAGAGGCATTATCTAAACGTTCATGCAACTGAAGAGGAAAAAAATTTACTTAAAAATAGATTTCAGGAACTATTCTCACTTGATTTTATAAATTGATAAAAGACGCATTTTTGTCAAAAAAAAACTTACCTTTTTAAGGTTCAAATAAAGTAAAAAATTTATGCGTTTGTATTAAAGCTTTAATTGTTCTGTAACCTTGGCGGAATGTTGATTAACTTCAATACCCTAGGTCGTAATTTAAAAAAACTTGACGTTCATAAAATTTAAGCAATTTAAATAAAATCCTTCTATTTAAATCTGGCGGTTTGGTGGGCATAAAGAGAAGGAAGTCAATTAGTTCATTTTCACATAATGTGAAATGCATTTTTTTCTCCATATGCTCTAATGTTAAAATGGACTAAAAACCGGGTTGTGAACAGCTGAATTCAGTGCAATTGAACGATCTTGCGTATAAACAATGTAACTTTACGAGAAGATAAAATTATTATAATGACATTATTTGAATGTTGATACTGACACTGCACCTTTGTAATTTTCTGCATAAATATAAAACTAAGTAGAATATCACTGTAGTGTGACAAGTGTGGATACTCAGATATGTTTCTGAACAGGTTAAAGCGACACATGGAAACCCACAGTACCTCCAGGGTATGTATTAAAAAGGAGGGTTAATTTAAAAAATTAAATTAACAAACTTCTAAAACTTCAGGATAATTATCATTTGTCAATGAAAACAACTCGTACAGTATAATAGAACTTTTCTAGAAACTCAGTTGCTGTGCCTTTGATTTTTAAAGGGAGTGACCGGCAATGTATGGTAGTTGAACTGAGAATGGATCATTGTAAAGAAATTCATAAGGATTCATTTGGGACATACAATGTCGTTTTACATGTCCCAATTGAATCCTAAAAATTTTCTCCACAATACTACATTCTCAGTTCAACTACCATACATCGCAGGTCACTCCCTTTAATAATATATTAGTAAATTTAGTGATTTCATCAAATTAAAGGGTGTTTAACAATTGTAATTTCTAGAACTATGCCTGTGATGTTTGTGGTAAAACATTTACAAGTAAACGTTATATGCAACAACACTATAGAAGCAACCACGTTTTACCACCACAACCAGCCAGGTAGAGGTAGAGCTAGTTGTTGCGAGGGGGGTGGGGGGATATTGAGGGAAATTTGAAAAAATTCTCTGAGCATTTCGTAAAAATATAATTTTTCTGTTTTTCCTGTTTTTTCCTAAAATCTCCTCCAAATAAGAGATTTTTTTATTAAAAATATAATTTTTTATGTTTTTCCTTTTATTTCCTAAAACTCCTCCAAACACGAGATTTTTTTTCTTCATTTTAATTATTTTCCAGACCTAAAACTGCTGAGCAGAAAGCTAAAGAAGCTGCCAGAGCTAGAATATATCGGGCCATTAAGGTATGCAATAAATAAATTATTACCATAATCCAAAAAAAATCTTATACCCGTTCTTTTTTCTGATGTTTTTGTGATTGTAAAAATAGCAAAATGTGAAATGCGAAAATTTATTTTTAATGAACTGCATCATTTGTTTTCAACAAATTTTATCTTTTAAACTTGAACTCTTCGGTCTTTGTTATATACTTTTTTATTTCTGAAAAACTAAAAGAGAAGTTTCTTCAGAAAGGTCCAAATTTTTCTTTAATGAAGTTTTAGAAAACCTTCAATTTAAGCATTAATTTACAAAACGTTGACAATCCTGGCATCTTTGAAACCTGAAAACCTGAATCTGATCAATAATGTGGAAGATAACGTCGTTTTTCTGGCGTGAAAAGTGACTACTTTTGATAATTTCTCCATTGTTTCTGAAGCAAGATATGGGCAAGTCACTTTTACAGGGAAACCTCAAATGAAAATTTTCATGATTTCTGATTTATTCTCGGTCTGACCTAGCATGCTTCTCTAGTCACTTAAAATTACGATTATTTACTATTTAGGCTGGAAAACTACCCGAGAACTATAAACAGCTTCCTTTATCAAAACCTGATGTTCCAGATGGAGAAAATAAATCTTAAAAAGAATAAAATCGTTCTTGACATTGTCTAATGTTTAATTTTAGCTAATCCATTAAATTAAAATTAAATATGTCAAATATTTCAGTTTTGATTTAGTAAAGTCAAATCAAGACTAGACAGTAGATAAGTACGATTTGATTTTATCATTTTATAAAATACTTCTAATATTTTTTGCAAACACTCAAGTTTTCATTGTCGATTCCACATTTTGATCTTTTCTACATCTTGGACAATGATGACGATTTGGCTTTGAGGTTCTTTAATTTGAACTTCATGTAGATACTCAAGTAGCCACTCTTATCAACAATACATAGTATTCATTTAAGAATATTTTGGATTGCAGGCTGGGCTATTGGCATTTAATGTGCATTATATACTGACAAAAAAAAACATACATAACATACATAGAAAAGAGAATTAAGAATTATAAACAAAAAACTGTATTTTTAATCTAACAATATGCATTAAGTTTTTAACAGTTGATGTAGCTGAAGAATGTTTAGTAAAGAGGTGAATGCTGTCAGATTCGCATAAATAACGATCCCTAAGAAATTTAAGCTAAATTTTAGGATTTTAAAGTGGAAGGTTCAAATGTCTCGGGACATTAGTCAAAACTACAATTTGTAGTATTCCAATAAATTTTTAAGTTTCAGAAGTCCGTAAATAAAATGCTCTTTATCTGATGATAGGAAGATAAGTTGAGAGAAACCAAGATGTCGACCGAGTCAGCTGATTCAATAAACAAGATGGCGACCAATTCAGCTGAACAAGCTGACAATAACAAGACTGAAAGACCTAAATTAAAAGGTTCGATTGAATAAAAAATTGTAAGATATAAATAGAGTCGTGAATGTTTGCTTTTGTTTTCATGTAGACACTCCAAACTAAGAAATTAAAAAAAAAATAATCGCTAAGTTATATATTTTTCATTGCAACAATGTCATTATATTTTTGTGTCAGGTCGTAGCGTTCTCCCAGTTCAACAGCCTGAGAAGGTTAATGTGAACTTGTGGTCCTACCTTAAACAATGTGTTGGTAAAGAACTCTCCAAGATTACAATGCCAGTTCATTGGAATGAACCCCTTTCCCTTCTTCAGGTATATCTTATGCAAACATTCACAGTGGTGTTAAGTATTTTTTCAAAGGCACTTTCACTAGGGCGACTTCTAACTAAATTCTAAGTGACAATTTCCCAAGTGGCAGGCTGCAATGAGAGGGGGGGGGGCTAGCATAGGTTAGGGGGCAGAGATGGCTCAAAGTGTAAAAAACGGAAAGAATTAATTGGTGTTTCCAAAATGAGTAACCTAGTAAAGTACTAGTCAGTATGTATTCTGTTCATCCTTCAGCATGCATGTGGGATGCAGCATGCTGGATGCATGCTGCATGATAAGCGGTAGAAATAGATATATGTCAACCTTTTGTTTTTGTCATCAAACAGTTCAATTATAGGGTAAACGTAGATTTGTGTTGCATTGTGCATTCTATAAGGCAGGCTAGATACATCTGTCATTTTTTTTTGGAAAAAGATCATCCGAAATATAGAAATACGTTTTCTTGCTCGATGACATTTTTTAAGGCCAAAGTTGAGGTTTTTGCAACTGTGCATGCTTGATGCATGCTGGCCCACATTTAAATCGATAAGATAATTGTATGGCTAAATTTAGATTCCTTTATTCTGGCTGGCATACTAGATGCATGCTGGCCGAAAACATTTTAAATGCTTGGATTTTTATTGAACTTTGCATTTGATTCAAATATGTTGAAATTCCGAGCAAACCAAAACCAGCGATGTTTAGACTGATAAATCTATAACTTTATGTAAAAGTTCACCAGAATGCATTATGATTAGCATGCAGAATGCAGAAGGCATACTAACCAATAACAATCGCAAATTTATTTGTCCACAGACATACTGATTAAATTTAAGTAGTGAAATGCTGTCAAATAAACTTTAGAAAATTCTTTTCTTTCCGTTTTTTTACACTTCGAGCCATAGTGGAGTGCTGCGGCTAAAACTGACTTGAGAAATTGGGAAATTGCGCAATGGGTAGTTGCCGCTTGGGAAGTTGCCGCGAGGGAAAAGGACTTCGGGAAAGTGTCTTAACATCTTCATTGTTGGGGTGGGGAAATTTATTTTTAAGATGGGGGAATAACAATTTTCAATGAGATTAACACTGACTTGCCTTGTCTTAGACTTTTTCGACCAAGAATATAGTGTAAGAAAAATATGATTTTTTTTGGTTTGAATCTTTTATGGATTTCATTCTTTCTGGAACTTTTTCACCTTTCTTGTAAACTAATATAATTTTCTTAAAATCTTTAATTTTAAACTACAAAAGTATGAAATATTTGTTTTGAGGGGGGGGGGCGGGTCACATTTTAATATTGTCTTATATTAAGTTTGGTCGGGTTAAAATATTTTAAAATAAAATTTAAATATACATTAAATGTATTTAAGAGGATATCAGAGTACATGAATTACTCCCATGTACTTCTACCAGCACACACCTCATAACTTTTCGGTCTTTGTTATATACTTTTTTATTTCTNAGCTAGTAATCAAGATAGGTTCGTTTCATATCTAGCTAGTAATCTAGATAGGTTGGTTTCATCTCTAGCTAGTAATCTTGACAGGCTGGTTTCATATCTAGCTAGTATTCTAGACAGGTTGTTTTCAGCTCTAGCTAGTAATCTTGACAGGCTGGTTTCATCTCTTGATAAATCAGAGTAGAATCAGACTCTATCCCCTTTCCCTAGTTCTACTCTCATGTTGTTTTCTAGGATGGGTAAACCGTTTAATCCACTTCTAGGGGAAACATATCAACTGGAGCAGGAACATTTCAGATTTGTTTGTGAACAGGTATTTGTCCCTGTAATAGTTATTTTACTAAAATATCAATGAAATGGTCAAATATAAATTCAAAATTGATCAAACAACAAACAACACAAAACTAGCCACACGCTTTAACTTATAATCTTAAAACTTGAAACTTTATTGAGTAAATATGTGATAGTTTAAACTTAAACTATGTTTTCAAACAAATGCATAATTTTATCTAAAGTCTAAGGCATCAGGTTGCAAAAATATAAGAATTAGTAAATCAGGTCTCAAGCATTAATTATTTGTCATAATTTTTATTTAGGTTGGTCATCATCCTCCTGTTTCAGCTTTTCATGCAGAATCCCAAAACAAGGAAAATTTTCTTTCTCAATAAATTTTTTATAAAATCATTTATTTATTTTTGTTTTCATATTCTATGTAATAAAGCTCTTCGCTCATATATATTATATGTATATTTATATGTTAGCTATAGCTTGCCAAACGGCTAGACCAAATTAGCTGTTATTTTTTGAGGATACCAATGGGTACCCTGCACTGGGAGGTAACAAAGGCTCAAAAAATAGTTTTTTTTAGATAATTTGTTTAGCAAAATATAATTTTTTTTTGTTTCACCGGCAACTTCAGTTCGTAATTATAAAAAATCCTGCGAGGGAGGGAAGGGTATTTGCAACAATTTCTAATTGGCATTGCAAAAATACAATTTGCGACAGGCCCCTGACGATTTAAAATTTAAAATTGATGCTGTTTGCCTTCCTTCCCTCCCTACTCATGTAAAGATAAACTAAAAACTAGCGAACCAACTAAATATTTAAAAAGAATTAATATTTAATTATTTGTGAAAAGATAATTTGACCAGGAGTTTATCTTCCACGGATCTATTTATCCTAAAGTCAAATTCTGGGGTAAAAGTATAGAGTTCCAACCTAAAGGAACAATGACTGTGGAACTACCTCTTGCTGGTAAATACAAAATATTTTGTGAATTATGTAAAATTGATTTAATTTTTTTTTATGAAATAATGCTTTTCTACATGTGTAGGCTAATAAGCATTTTATATATAGTACCAACAAAATTAGTCAATACACAATGAACTCATTTTTTTGGTGGGTAAAAACTGGTTTAACAGTCTGTTTAAATTCAATCTTATTAGGCTTCTGTCGAAACAATATGTACAGTTTCGACATAAGAGAGGGGGTTGGGGAATATGCTAAGTTACTCTTACTCTAACTATAACTCTGAACTGCGACTAAGACTTGAAAATTGGCATCAAATCTATGTTCCGCTTCAAGTCCAGTTTCAGTGGCGTTTGTTTACAAACAACTATTTTACATTAGTACACACACCGAAACTGAATTCATTGTGTATTATGGATTTTCTCATATTTTGAGAAATTTTCTATTGGTCTCATCTTACCTTGCCCTTAATTTTATATTCTCGAATAAAGAATATTTTACGGCGACAAGTTTCTTAAACTCTGGAAAGCAATCAACTCTTGACTCGATTCTTGACTTAAGCTTTACTTGGGTCTAAGTAGACGCAAATACCGAGTTTAATTCGGGTTTAAGCTTTAAAAATCTTAACTAAGGAGAGTTGTATACTTGGTCTAATGTAAACCGTGTTCAGGTGAAACGTATACTTGGTCTAATATAAACTGTGTTCAGAGAAAACGTATACTTGGTCTAATATAAACTGTGTTCAGAGAAAACGTATACTTGGTCTAATATAAACTGTGTTCAGAGGAAACATATACTTGGTCTAATATAAACTGTGTTCAGGGGAAACGTATACTTGGTCCAATGTGAATTGTGTTGTCCACAATATTATTGTTGGAACACTGTGGATGGAACACACTGGAACTATGGAGATTGTCTGCCATCAAACAGGTTTGTTTGTGGGGTTTTTTATACTTAATTAAGGTTTCACCTGCATTTGTAATTGTATTTCATTATTTGCGTTTAGTTTTATTATGTGGTGGGGGGGGGGCGGTGATTTTTAAAGGGCAAGTAAACGTAACTCATCTCTTGCATGGAATCGACAGATATTTTTTGGGGGAATGTCACCAAGAGTTTGATGTGATTTGATCAGACTGTTTTGAGTGAAGTTGTAGTTTTCAATCCATTTAACACTGTATTTGTTCCAGGCTTGAAGGCAGTTATTTCATTTAAGCCTGGAGGCTGGTTTTCAGGCACTGATGATCTTCATACCGTAGAGGGTTTCATCATAGACAAGTCAGTAGAACTGGTTTATTTAAAGGGAATGTTTACCAGCTTAAAAATTCAATTTTGAAATTAGGAACACTACTATTTATAGGGGTTACCCAAAAAGGTTGAGACTTCAATGACGACTGTACGGAATTTATACTCTGTTTCCTTAAATTCATGATTTCCTGCAGCTGTAAACTTGTCAAATCATTAAATATCATCCTTAAAGACTAAATTCTAGGCAGAAGTCTCAATTTATCTTTGAAATAGTTTCACGTCGTCTTTAAAGTCTGACCCTTTGTGAATAACCCTGTATTTTACTGCTCAACTATGCTAAAGATCAGGTTATTGCTTGTAATCAATTGCACTTAAATCTATTCTTTACTTCCCTCAGTCACATTTTAGATTAAGATGGTCACTTATGCTCTTCAATGAAAAATGTTTAGAATTTACTATTAACAAACGAGTGAACAATCCTTAAAATATTTTCAATATAAAAATAGAACTCCTGAGTACTCCTGAGTACCTGAGTACTTGTGTATCGATGGAACTGCAAAATATACCTCCAAATATGCATAATAGTTTTAACATTACAGAAAGACGTCCCTTAGAAAAAAAAACAGTTTAAACTATTTAGAAATAAAACTAAACTCCGGTTTCTGTATGGCCGTTGGACAGAGTTCCTATGTAGTGCTGACCCAACTATGCTCGCCTCAATGCTTAACTGCAAACCAGAGAAAATGGACCCTAGTGCCAGTAATTTACCCAAGGTAAGACCCGTCTAACGGTCTAACCAGAACTAGTTTCTTAATGGCAGGACCGTTTTACCAGACCTGATTTCACTTGGTACAACCCGCCAAACCAGACCTGGTTTCTTGGTTTGAACACCTGTCTAACCAGACCTAATTTCTTTTGTCAGGACCCTTCTAACCAGACCTGGTTTCTTGGTACAACCCGCCTGATCACACGTCTAACCAGACCTAGTTTCTTTTTGCCAGGACCCGTCTAACCAGACCTGGTTTTTTTTTATGTCAGGACCCGCCCAACCAGACCTGTTGTCTTAGTAAAACCCGTCTAACCAGACCTGGTTTGTTTATGGTAGGACACGACCGACCACACCTGGTTTCATGGTACGCCTGACCACACGTCTAACTGGACTTTGTTTCTTAATGTCAGGACCCGCCAAACCAGTTCTGGTTTCTTGGTATAACCCGCCTAACCACCCGTCTTAATCAGGTCTGGTTTTCTTTGTACAACCTGTCTAAACACCCGTCTTAAACAGACTTGTTTTCAACTTTCGTTAGAGGACTGCTTAGAGCCCGTAAAATGGTGTCATCCATATATTTTTTGTTATTTTTCTCTCTCTTATTCTGATTCTCTTTTCTACCTTGACACTCCCTGTAAGTTGAAACCAAGGTTGTATGATAAAAATTGCTTACTCTCGATGTGCTCCAATGTATGGTAAATGTCGTCTCCTAAGCTTAGATAAATAAAAACCTCATATGGCGTCACTGATTATAGAGGAGAGAGTGACGTGATATACGGATTTTTCTATATATATATGCTAAGGAGAAGACCTTTCCCCTACATTGCAACCTTACTATACAATCTTGGTTGAAACTATCCATCATTTTCTACCTTAATTCATAGTTAGTTATAGATCTACCTTAATTTTATTTCTTTATTTATAGATCTACCTTAATTTTATTTCTTTAGTTATAGATCTACCTTAATTTTATTTCTTTTGTTATAGATCTACCTTAATTTTATTTCTTTAGTTATAGATCTTCCTTAATTTTATTTCTTCAGTTATAGATCTACCTTAATTTTATTTCTTAAGTTATAGATCTACCTTAATTTTATTTCTTTAGTTATTGATCTACCTTAATTTTATTTCTTTAGTTATAGATCTACCTTAATTTTATTTCTTTAGTTATAGATCTACCTTAATTTTATTTCTTCAGCATCCTCCTCTTCCACTTGGGGCAATCCCTGACAGCAAAATCTTGTGGCAGGCAGATCCAAAACCTGAGGTAATCAATGATTATAATAATAATCATGAAAAAAATAGTAATAATAATAATAATTATGATGTGATGATGAGGATAATAATGATAATAATAAAATGTTGATAATGATAATGATAAGCAATTCAATCATCAGTCTGGAAAGCCTGGCCAAATCTAGTGAAAAAATTACCATCAGATGGTAGAAATTAATTTTGCACTCCTCTTAGTACTCTCCTTGTACTAATGTTTATGTTTAGCACTCCTCCCTATACTCTCCTTGAACTAATGTTTATGTTTAGCACTCCTCCCTGTACTCTCCTTGAACTAATGTTTATGTTTAGCACTCCTCCCTATACTCTCCTTGAACTAATGTTTATGTTTAGCACTCCTCCATGTACTCTCCTTGAACTACTTTTTATGTTTAGCACTCCTCCCTGTACTCTCCTTGAACTAATGTTTATGTTTAGCACTCCTCCCTGTACTCTCCTTGAACTAATGTTTATGTTTAGCACTCCTTCCTGTACTCTCCTTGAACTAATGTTTATGTTTAGCACTCCTCCATGTACTCTCCTTGAACTAATGTTTATGTTTAGCACTCCTCCCTGTACTCTCCTTGAACTAATGTTTATGTTAAGCACTCCTTCCTGTACTCTCCTTGAACTAATGTTTATGTTTAGCACTCCTCCCTATACTCTCCTTGAACTAATGTTTATGTTTAGCACTCCTCCCTATACTACAATTTCTCCTCGTTCACCATGAAGTTGAATGAGGCTGGACAAGGCGGGGTGTTGGCTCCTACAGATTGCAGACATAGGCCTGATATTAGGTTAGCAAATAATTCTCAAAATTAACTTTTGCACAATTCAAAAATTTAAGTCGAAAGTGTCCAGGCGGTAAATGATCATTTATTTCTTAAGATACAAGGAAGTATTATTAATTAAGTGTTTAAATCTCAAAAAAGAAAATTTGAATTTAATTGGTATTTTTTTCATAAATAAAGTCTTGTTTTAGTTTGGCATAAAAATTAAAACGGCAAGCAAGATTAATTTTACTATGAAAGGCATGATTGCTTTATTATGAGAGGCATGATTGCTTTACAATGAGAGGCATGATTGCTTTACTATGAGAGGCATGATTGATTTACAATGAAAGGCATGACTGATTAACTATGAGAGTCATGATTGATTTACAATTATGCCTCTCATAGTAAAATGAATGGTAAATGTAAAAGTAATGGTACCCTTTAAACCTTATCTGATGAGTAATGTGTATATAGATTACATTGACGTTTTTTCGTCCTAACCAAGTTTATTTCTGCTATATTCTACATTGAGCAGAAATACTCAAGTCACTTTTGTATCTAATACTTGATAAGACAACGCTTTTAATCAAACATGCCACTTCAGAAAGATCCGAGCTGGGAACTTTTAAATGGGATATCCTTAATCACGATCGGTTAATTAATCTGGAGATTAATAATAAGAGGAGAACAAGCATTTTTTAATCAGGAGATTAAGAAAAAGAGGAGATCAAGCATTGATACCGACATCCACCATCTAAAGTTTTCAGCTATGGTCACATAAAATACTTAATCTTGAAATTTTTAGAGCTTTGGAGGAGGGAGACCTTGACGCGGCCTCCGCGCACAAGGAAGCCTTGGAGAACAAGCAGAGGGAAGCCAGGAAGCAGTTCAAGAATAAGAAGGAGCAGGATTGGTGGCAACCAAGATGGTTTCATCCTGATACTCATCCTTATACAGGTATTACAGAACGGGCTTTGTGTAGTGACTTGGTCTAATATAAACAGTATTCTTGTTCCCTCATTTGTGCAGTGCAGTATCCCCCCCCTCTAGTATTCTTGTTCCCTGGTTTGTGCAGGGCAGTTTCCTATCCCCCACTCTAGTATTCTTGTTCCCACGTTTGTGCAATGTAGTATCCCCACTTCTAGTATTCTTGTTCCCTGGTTTGTGCAGTGCAGTATCCCCCACTCTAGTATTCTTGTTCCCACGTTTGTGCAATGTAGTATCCCCACTTCTGGTATTCTTGTTCCCTGGTTTGTGCAGTGCAGTATCCCCCCCTCTCTAGTATTCTTGTTCCCTGGTTTGTGACTCAATTTTTAAAGCGGCATGTTCGATACCCAACTGTATCCTTAAATGTTTTTTAAGTCATACAGTGGTGGGCGATTATATAAATAAAATGAAGACGACTTTCGATTTCCATTTTGATTTTAATCAAGCTTTTAAACAGAATGAATACGTAAATAATGGAAACAAAGAAAAACTGTCAATTAAAAAGCTTCCCTTAATCACTTGTGAACTTGTAATTCGGAAAAAAAAACTTCTTAACAATAAAAACTTAAATAAATAGTCGTCTTCATTATATTGATATTATCACCTACCACCGTAGTAAATAAATATTTTTCTATTTGAAATTTTATTTTTTTCCTCTGTGATGAATAGTTATGAAACATTCTTTTAGGAGACGAAATCTGGAGGTTCAAACAGGAATTCTGGTCCGGACAATTTGACGGTGCTCCAGATATATTCTAGATCCAATATATCAGAATATATTCTAGATTTAATATATCTGACTATATTCAACATCCATTACACCAGAACATGAGACCTAATATATGAGAATAAGATCCATATTTAAAATCTATTTAGTTTTGGCGTCACTAAGTTATTTCTTTTGATCTGATTCATCCCTGACTTTATCTCAATCTGAATCTCGTTCAAGAAAATCAATCAAACATTTTAGTTTTTAAAACGCGCATTTTGTTTTATTTTTTGCAAAAAGAATCAAGACAAGAGGGTTGTAAGGGTAAAGTGTAACTTTTTACATCAAAATTTATTAAATTCGTGTGACTGATGCTTATAAAAAGTTTGCACCTATGACAGTTTTTTAAAAGCTTTCAATCAAGGAACAGTAAAATGTTGAATATTTTCGTACAAGTTTATCCCGATGCACATCTAGTGATATTATGTATATTTGTACATAAACCTGTGTACATAAATGTACACAATCCCAACTGTAAACAATCAACCACCAAGAATTTTAACAAATCAAATTCCGAAATTTCTGATTTAAAAAAGTGCCGCTCAATGTTAACGTTTCTCGTTAAAACACTTATAATATAAATGCACATTGAACATTCCAGAAGTTGATTTTATATTTTATTCAACCAAAATTATGAAGGCCTAATTATTTACCGGTTGTTCCTTGACTAAGGTACTGCTTAAAAAAGAAATACTCGACAGCAAAATATATGTAATAAAAAATAATATTTTAACCAAGGTTGTGAAATATCAATTTTTATTTTAATTAATATGCAAAAATCAAGATTTATTTTTACATTTTTTTCTTTTAAGTTTGAAAAAAAATCATGATCTAGCGAATATTTTATTCATGGTTTTCTTCTATTAATAAGTTGTTCGTTTTATGGAATTGTTTATATTATTTTTATTTATTAACATCTGAAATGTAAACTTTAAAATGAAATTTTTTATGTAAAAACTATCTGAATCAAATTAAAATCTTAAAGAATAAAAATTCAGGCAAGTTTCGATGAAAATTTTAACACAATTTGATACTTTTTAACCTTTGTTTTGAGACACATTTATCCGTTTTTAATGTTGAACTTCTTAAAAATAGTGACTTAGCTTGTTCTAACCATGTAGCCTGGGGTTCAACCTATTAAATAGTAAAATTATGCAAATCATCTGTATGTATTACTGTACTGAGTGTACTGTAATGTAATGATATATAAAATATAAAGTTTGTAAATTAAATAAATGATATGTAAATAACTGCTTTAGTCGATAAACAGATAGTTTTTTATGACAAACAAATATCGAATTTCAATTATAACAGGAAACATAAATTTGGTTTCCTGAAAATTTCATCAATTTCATGATTTTCACTAAAATAATAATTTGTACTGGAGATAAAGTTAAAAGACCTAAATAATGCAATTATTTGCTTCAAATGCTTACTAGGCATGTGAAATATAATATAAATTAAATTTAAGACGAATGATTTTTATATACATATGTAAAACGTGTTATAAAATGTCAAATTACTCTGAAATGTATATTATATTAGTTTAAAGATAAAATTATGAATAGGAACTTAGTAAGAAACATTTTTAAATGTGATTTTTTATTGTTTAAATTCAAATGCTCTCACAGAACTTGTCACGTTACTAAACGTAATTTGCGTAATCAGGACTGTACTGGACTGCACCTATGTTCGGTAATCAACGTGTATCTGTACTGTACTGCACCTATGTTCGATATTCAACGTGTATCTGTACTGTACTGCTCCTATGTTCGATAATCAACGTGTATCTGTACTGTACTATACCAATATTTGATATTCAACGTGTATCTGTACTGTACTGTACCAATATTTGATATTCAACGTGTATCTGTTCTGTACTGCACCTATGTTCGATGATCAACGTGTATCTGTACTGTATAGTACTAATATTTGATATTCAACATGTATCTGTACTGTACTGTACCAATATTTGATATTCAACGTGTATCTGTACTGTACTGCACCTATGTTCGATAATCAACGTGTATCTGTACTGTAATGTACAAATATTTGATATTCAACGTGTATCTGTACTGTACTGTACCAATATTTGATATTCAACGTGTATCTTTACTGTACTGTACCAATATTTGATATTCAACTTGTATCTGTACTTTACTGCACCTATGTTCGATATTCAACGTGTATCTGTACTGTACTGTACCAATATTTGATATTCAACGTGTATCTGTACTGTACTGCACCTTTGTTCGATATTCAACGTGTATCTATACTGTACTGTACCAATATTTGATAATCAACGTGTATCTGTACTGTACTGCACCTATGTTCGGTAACCAACGTGTATCTGTACTGTACTGCACCTATATTTGATATTCAACGTGTATCTGTACTGTACTGTACCTTTGTTCGATATTCAACGTGTATCTATACTGTACTGTACCAATATTTGATAATCAACGTGTATCTGTACTGTACTGCACCTATGTTCGGTAACCAACGTGTATCTGTACTGTACTGCACCTATGTTCGATATTCAACGTGTATCTGTACTGTACTGTACCAATATTTGATAATCAACGTGTATCTGTACTGTACTGCACCTATGTTCGATATTCAACATGTATCTGTTCTGTACTGTACCAATATTTGATAATCAACGTGTATCTGTACTGTACTGCACCTATGTTCGGTAACCAACGTGTATCTGTACTGTACTGCACCTATGTTCGATAATCAACGTGTATCAGTTCTGTACTGTACCAATATTTGATAATCAACGTGTATCTGTACTGTACTGTACCAATATTTGATAATCAACGTGTATCTGTACTGTACTGCACATATGTTCGGTAACCAACGTGTATCTGTACTGTACTGCACCTATGTTCGATATTCAACCTGAACTGTACTGTACTACACCTATGTTCGATAATTAACGTGTATCTGTACTGTACTGCACCAATGTTCGATAATCAACGTGTACTGTATACTGAACCAATCATCGTCAATCAAAGTTTACGGCACTACATGTACTGTACTGCACTCGTGTTTGGTGATCAATTTGATTTGTTATGTACTGCACCAACGATCGGTAATTAAAGTGTACGGTACTACGTGTACTGTACTAAAATAATGTTCTGGGATTAATGTGTTTTGTACTGTAACGTAACGTAACATAATGCACTTAACCGAACTTCAGTGATCAACGTGTATTTTACTGCACCAATATTTGGAATTGTTTATTAATGAAGTATAACAAAAATATAGAAAATTGAGAAAATGTAATGTACAGCACCAACACGTTCCACAATCAACGTGTACTGTACTGCATTATTGTTCGGCAATGAACTTGTACTGAACGTATGTGCTCACGTGTAGTTATAATTAATTCCTATTCTAACTCGGCCTTATGAATTGATAAAAAATATAAAATGTATTTTTGAATTGAGAAAATAAAAGGGTTAATCAAAGCATGAAATGGAGACTTTTTCTTTACTTGTACATTTGGTATATAATATTTTAACATTTGAAACATAGATGTGAAGGTAAAATGAGGTTTTAGATCTTAACTTTCAGCTTCGGTTTCCAGCGAAAAAGAAAAAACGTCTCTCGAAATTTCGTGAAAAAAAATGGAAATCAAGCAAAAAAAACGGAAATTTCGCAGAAACTACAGCTATTTTAAAAACAAATGCTCATGATTCAAACATAATTATTAAAGTAAAGGAAGAGAAATTATTTATGTGACAAATTAAAAATCAAATGTCGAACTATCAGAGCAGAGAATGCCACAAGTTCTTTTGAGCAATTAATTGTTGCACCTATGGTTTTCACAAAATTTTTGCATTTAGAGAAAATATTTTCGCATTTTGCGAAATTTCGCTTAGTTCTTTTCTCGAGATACATTGAATAATACTGTGTTTAGCAGGCAGATAATTGATGAGATTAGAACAATGAAGGAAAATGAATTCATGTTGGACATTCTCCTGTGATTTGTTTGCCGGAATAATTTAAAGGAAGAGTAAAAAAAATTAATATGTAAACTGAGAATGAGCTGAGATCTCGATCATAAATTAAATTAAAGAGTTAAAATGAAGGAAGAAAAAGTTTGCGAAATGCGACCGAAAATTTTCGCGGAACGTTTCGTTCTCTGGAAACCCTACTTTCGACCAAGCTGAAATGACAAACTTTAAACTTTAACACTTGATTTTGATATCCATCGATCCGTTATGTTACGTGATTTTGTAAATTGTAATAATAGAACAAAGATTGTGCACATCAAAGATCAAAGATCGCGGTTAAACTATTTTTTTAAACCACTGGAATTATAAATTCAATTGAATGGATTTCTTCCTAATTCCAATTTTTGGAATCGCAAATTTTAAACATAGAATCTTATCAAATTTGTGTACACTGCTGGAACACTTATTTCATGTTATATTTTTATTATTTTTATTCAAATGATGATTTTACTAATCTTCTTTAATTTACGACTCTCGCTGTGGTAAAACCAAAAATACTGGAGTGCTTGTCTTCTTTCGTTCTCGTAGGAAATGTTTGCATAATTAAAAAATTTCTAATAAGGGTCGGACGAGGGAGGGAACCCCTGGACGCCATGAGCCTCTGCTTTGCCGACACAAGCCTCCTAGATTTGCTAGGCAGACCGAGCCTCCACTTTGCAGACCAAGCCTCATCTATGCAGACTGTGCCTCCGCTATGCAGTGAACGAGCCTACACCATACAGAACAGCTTTTTTTAAATCTTGGTTTTATGTGTAATGAAAAATGTTAACAATTCTTTTTGACGTGGCATAAGAATTTTACTAAAGATTAGAGTAATTTATTGATTGTCATAATTAAAAACATATATGGACTCTTAAAGTGATTTTTAAGATTTCTAATAAAACTTTAAACATTTCTAACGCATAAAGGAAGATATTTGGAGAAATATTTCTGGAGTAAATTTAGTTTGTTTTGTTGTAATCTTTGATTTAAACAATACCTTTTTTGAAAAATTTAAGATTTAAATAAATTATACAAATTTTCTAGATTTAATTTGAACTACAAAGAAAGGTATTGCTTAAATCAAAGATTATAAAAGATGAAATAAAATTCAAATTTTTTCTCTAAATATTTTTCTTTTCATCTAAAGAATGTTTAAAGTATTGTATACCACTTTCTTAGTCATAATTAGGAACTATTTATGATAATTGATAAATACTTATCTTTGAGAAACCTCTTGTTGTATTCCGGATTGTTTGATATATGAGTGAACAGTCCCTTGAATCCAACAGGAAGCCAGATGAGTCAGTACATCCCGGACCGCTGCAGCGTAGACACAAGTCGCACTGCACATAGCCGTCCTTTAGATCTTAACTTTCAGCTTCGGTTTCCAGCGAAAAAGAGAAAACGTCTCTCGAAATTTTTTTTTCTATTTTGCGAAATTTTCGCAAAATTTAGGGTGCTAGGTAGGTTTTTAAAAAAACGTTCAAAAAGTACGTCGGAAAAATGTTGAAAGTTTTTGTACTTTTTACAAATATTATAATGTGACACATGTTTTTCATTCATTTTTCCTGCACAGCGATTTGCCTTTCTTTGCTGAGATGTTCATTTAAATCATGCCTACACTCCCTTCTTATTGAATTATTAGTGTAGATGATGAAACTGAATAATACAAAACATGCCGGTTTAGGCTTTCTTTTTCAGCCTGCCTGCCTGTATACTGTGAACCTAGGCATGGTTGTATAGGCATAGTACAGATTTAGAGTTCAAGCAATTAAAGGCAGAACCTCTATTCATAAAGTGATCATGTTATAGAATTGGAGTCTCATTCTAAACTAGGATTTTCATAACTTTGCACAAAACAGTATAATCTTAAAGTTTGAAGAAGAAAAATATTGGAACAGGCTTTATAACAAGTTGTATGCAGATCTGGACCCGCTTTGTAGTTTCAAGCATTTTCATTCAGATTCCAATATTTATTTGAATTTAAAAATGTCATATTTTTAAGTTTCAATTTTTAAGGCCAAGCTTATATTCGAAGATACTGATATCATCCTGGTATACCAAACCTATGTTTGTTAGTGTACCCGATCGTTTTATACTGGTGTACCAGACCAATGAATACTAGTAAATCAGACTTACGTATACTGGTTTACCAGACCTATGTATAATGGCATATCAGACCTATTTATAATGGTATATCAGAACTATGTATACTGGTATACCAGTCCTATGTATACTGTTATACCAGACCTATGCATACTGGTATACCAGATCATTGTATACAGGTATACAACACCTATGTATACTTGTATACCGGACCTTTGTATACTGGTATACAACACATATGTATAATGTTATACCAAAACTATGTATACTGGTATACCAGGCTTATGTATACTTGTATACCAGGCGTATGTATACTGGTATACCAGGCTTATGTATACTAGTATATCATACCTATTTATACTAGTTAATCAGACCTATACAGGTTTACCAGATCTTTGTACACTGGTATACCAGACCTATGTATACTGGTATATCATACCTATGTTTAGTGTTACACCAAAACTATGTATAATGGTATACCAGACATATGTATACTGGTATCCCAGGCCTATTTATACTGGTATAACAGACCTTTGTATACTGGTATACACATACCTACATACACTGGTATAACAAGACCTAATTATAATGGTATACCAGACCTATGTATACTGCTGTACCAGACCTACGTATACTGGTATACAAATACCAGACCAACGTATACTTCTATGCAAATACCAGCCCTACGTATACCTGTATACCAGACCTTTGTTTACTGGTATATTAGACCCTTGTATACTGGTATACCAGACCTACGTTTACTGGTATACCAGACCATGCATACTATATTAATATTTTAAGAAGTTGCAATCTGTCGATACACACACAAAATGAAAACTGCAACCTCCGGAGGCTGGGACTGAATGAACCTCAGTGTAGGCCTACCAGCCTCCAAGTGTAAACACATAAACAGAACCCGAAAAGGAAAACACGGAAATGAAAACAGCTGATTCTAAAATATAAAGTACATCAAGTATTATTTACATACAATAGAACTAGAGTGAAACCTTTCAGTCATGTATAATACGTAACATAGCATTATGTTTTCGTATATTTATTACATTTTTACTATTGTTAGCTACTTTATACACTATTTCCGTATTTAAGCTTAATTATCTTAATTAATATTTTAAAACAAATATCATAATATCAAATGACAATTATGAAGAAAAGTGAATTAGATTGAGGTAATATTTAAAAGTGAAAATGTATTCAATGGCGAATTAAATGTTCTGTATACAGAGTTAAATCAATGGGGTATTTTAACCCCCCCCCCCCCCACAGATTTGCAGCGGCTATGGTTATATTTATATTCTGTATATCGAGTAAATTTTGAAAAATGGAGAAATTAAAAAAAGGAGGAAAGAATTAAAGCCAACTTTTAGGCCTTTCCATTAGGTGAAAATGTAATTCAAAATAAAAGTGAAAAAAGTGAAAAAAGGTGGAAAAACTAGATTTTCTTCTGGAATTTTGACAATTTTTTTCACTCATCTTTTGGAATCCAGAAGTCATTTTCAACAATTGCAATGTAGCGTTGTGAATTGTTAACGGCAATATCTGGTTTAAAATATCGTGTAATCTAATAAAAAATTATGATAAATATTACATTACATAAAACCTTCAAATTCGTTGAATTTTTCATTAACAAAAAAACAACACTTTATTTCCAATAAGATGTTTTACAATATTTAAAACCTGAAAAATATTATAATTATAAAATTTCAATTGGAAAATATCAGATTTGCAAGGGTAAGGGTGAAAGTTGCATCTACAAAATCTGCTTGATAAGGGTTAGTGATTCCCATAGGATGAATGATATGCATTTTTTATGTTTCAATAAACGAAACTGTAGAAACAAGGAAAAAATCTGCAATATAATCCGAATTCACTCTATCCGCAATACAATACGGATTCACACAATCCGCAATATGATCCGGATACACTCAATCTGCAATATGATCCGGATCAACTCAATCCGCAATATGATCCGGATCAACTCAATCCGTAATAAGATCCGGATCAACTCAATCCGCAATATGATCCGGTGAAAAAAAGAAGGTGTTTGGAAATTTGATTTTTGGTAAAATAAATTATTAGAACTTTTAGAAATATTTGTAAGCTGGATCCGGATCTGCATCAAAATTGGATTGATTTTATTCTTGAGCCAAGTTTTCATACACACTGTTTGTGCATCTACATACACATTGTTTGTGCATCTACAAACCATACTTTTAATTGATCGCGTTCATTAATCGGTTGGTTATGAATATTCAAAAAAAAAATTAGTTCGTCAAAATCGAACGCATATATTTTTTCTACCCCATTTTAGTCTGAGATTATACAAAAACAGACATGAAATACGATTTCTGAACGCTTACCACACATTTCAGTTTTCTATTTACTTTATCTTTGCAACCTGATGTCCTAGGTCTTATATATTTCTGAGGGATTGAATATTCTGACAGTTTAAAATGTTGAATGTTTATATCATCAGTTTGCAAAGGTTTGAAGATTAGATTATGTTTCAAAAAGAAAGTGTTCACTTCCGTTAAAGAACCATTTCTGTTAAGATTTGGTAATCTCTATAGAAGAAAAAGCTGAGTAAAGGATCTTGTAAATCTTAGTATTTGTAGTCGCCGAGTTTTAGAAATGTCGTCAATATTAATAATTTTTATATTTTTCAACAATACATATTTTACTTTAAAGGGGATCAGAAAGAATGTCGCGGACGCAAACCCAACTACAACAAAGTGCATTCTGTCCGCGTTGGAATCTTTTGTTGAAAATTTGTCAAAAATAGCGTAGAAACTCTTATGTACTTAATTATTTAAACTTCAACGCCTAAACGAGTATAAACATCTAAAGGGGGTGAAATAGGAAATAACGTTGAGAAAGACTCAATTTAGACTTTTTACCAGAACCTCTGGTTTAGCGTGCGCAATGCATGCAAGCTAGGAAACCTAGTTTAAGAATTTCAGAAGAAATGGAGCTAACAGAGGTGGATACCGGGGAATTGCTCCCACACAGCTCTAGGTTTTTCAAAATTTTAATCTTAAAAAATATAAAAACTA